>NC_140240.1:1855684-1915684 GCF_949987555.1 Borostomias antarcticus | reverse complement strand
CCGGGGTGTCCTGGACGCACCCGGACGGGGTCGGCGTCCAAATCGATACTATCACCCCAGAAATAAGAGCTCTTTATAATGTGCTGGCCAAAGTCAAGCGCGAGAGAGGTGAATACAAAAGAAAGTAAGTTCCTATGTAACACAACAGACTAGCCTAACCTTACAATATAATGGCTTGATGTGTTTTACATTGACAAGAGCTGTCTCATCAAAATGAATTAATACGGTATGCCTATTTGAAATGTGGTTTGGTAGCTGCGGTATGCTGCAATCCACAAAGCTGCTATTTGATTTTGACGTATTCATTGCAGTGGTAGTTGGCAGCCTATCCCTCTGGCGGTTATGTTGAGATGTCTCTATTGAGTGTGAATTGAAGAGATCAGGGGAGTTTTGAAGTGAAAGTCTAGTGTTCCCTTTATACATCAGCTGTGGGACTGATAAGCAGGATTATTTGTTTGGTTCATTCTTTAAGACTGTTAGAGTGTGTGTGTGTGTGTGTGTGTGTGTGTGTGTGTGTGTGTGTGTGTGTGTGTGTGTGTGTTCTCTCCAAGCCAACGAAAACTTATCGTCTGTTACCAAGATGATATCCTTATGGTCAGAGAGCATTGTTTTTAAATACAAGTCTTAGATAGGGGTTAAAAGTCTTAGATAGGGGTCTTAGATAGGGGTTTACCTCATCAAAGGCTGAGTCTGTCTATGAAAATGTCCTGTTACAAGATTGAGAGAATTTCGTCGCTGCTCCATGAGTGAGCGCTCTGCATTTCAATTCACCACAGTCACACGGCCTAGTACTATTCAGACTTCTCACACTCCTCTAACCAGAACTGACGGTCATGGTTATTTTCTGGCCAGCTTCTGGTCAAGATGTGTATCCCCCAAATAGGTATTACAGTTGGTAGCCCCACATCCTGTTTTCTCTTGGTGTAAGTAAGTTTTGTCTCATATTGATGATGTAATTCCTTGTGAATCCACTGCAGTGCAATGCTTCTGAACGCCCCACTGCACGCCACAGCCTAGCTGGAGGGCCCCGTGCCAAACCAACTGCCACAATGGCTGCTCATGAGGGCCCCCTGCCAAACCAACTGCCACAATGGCTGCTCATGACTCAACCAGAGAGCCAATCAGATGCTGTAGCTGGCGGAACCATGTGGTTGGCAGTGGGACACTCACTTTCATGCTGACTGACTCACTGACACAGACATGATGTGTTTGTTTCAGGACTCCCCTGGGCCCATTCAAGTGTTACGTTCAAAACTTTAATAAGCCTACAATAGAGCTATATTTAACAAAAACAGTGGCTGGAGCAAAAAACAACATGTTTCATGTATACTAGAACTGTCCTGGTTTAAACGGTTCTAATGCATTTATGCTAATAGCTCTGATAGAATGTCAATTTATTTTGTGGCTCTTGAGTCATCTATGCTGCTCAGGCTCCTTCTGCATAAGGAGCCTATTTGTGTTCCAGGAATTCATTCATGACATCTTTTTAGACTTTTTTTTTTTGTATTAAAACAACTCACAAGTATTGAGTACTTATACTCACAGTATAAGTAAGTGCATTTCAATATTGCAATAATTCTACTTTATTGATATGGCTTAAGTTCCTGCCGGTCAAATCACGCTTTTATCAGGATGCAGAACCTTCTCAGTACCTGGTGGGGGATCAAACCTCAAGTCACCCGTTTCCAAGCCCAAGCAAGTGGGCATAGATCCTCAGACAGATCTACCTCGTCATAGGAGGTGCACTGACCCCATTAACCCTACTTTAGGGTGTGAGGTGCACTGACCTCCCTCCTCTCTCTCTGTTTTCTCTCCATCTCAGGCAAACATCAGCATTCACTCACGAATCCTGTGCTTGCATCCCTCCGTTCTCTCTACTCCGTTGTCTTTAGCTATCCCCTCAACGTTCACTCCACTGCTCTGCCGCTGCCTCCTTCCTCTCTGCTCCTCCCTGTATCACACAGAGTGCTTTGTAAGGCTTTCTCCGCCTTGCTGAGGAGGGGGGGGTGGGGGGGGGGGTTGCGGAGGGGCTGCCTCCCCCAGGCCGGTTTGGTGATTTATTAAAACTTTACAATTGTGGACACACACCATGTGATGGATGGTCGGCTGCTGTATACATAACCCATCCACTTGTGTTCATAGTAGGGTTATACACTTGTTTATAATCTGACTCTAATAAGGCTCATAGGCTCTAAGCCTATAGCTTGATATGATAGATAGATAGATAGATAGATAGATAGATAGATAGATAGATAGATAGATAGATAGATAGATAGATAGATAGATAGATAGATAGATAGATAGATAGATAGATAGATAGATAGATAGATAGATAGATAGATAGATAGATAGATAGATAGATAGATAGATAGATTAAGGGGTGCTAGAGACATGCGGTCTTCACCGGAGGGGTGCAGTGATGTAGGGGGCCAATAGATGGAGTCCATGGTATAGAGGCCCCGCCCCCTCAATTCTGATTGGTGTACAGTTTTTGGTCAATAACTGGTTGTTCTTAAGGTCCTAGAGCCATGAAACCCAGTGGGAGTGATGTAGGTGGTGAACAGATCAGATCGATAGTATAGAGGCCACACCCTGATGAATAACGTTGGTTCTAAAAGTGCCAGAGCTGCCAATCTTGGTCAGAGTGATGTAGGGGGGCTTATTTGATCAGGTCCATGGTACAGAGGCCACACCCCCTCAATTCTGATTGATTCACAGTTTTTATTTATTTTATTTAGCTAGACTAGCTAGCGTTATAGCTAACCATTGTTTTAGTTGTCATGATTAATATCAGATAAAGATTCAACTATGACAATATCAGTGATATAAATTAGAATAAGTAATTTTAAATATAATCTGTCAAAATGAAAGCAACAGGGACTTACTGACATAGCCTGCACATCTTTGTTTGGCGCTTTATAGACATGAGAGCATGCCCATCGATTTCTATAGGGAGGACGAGGAGGGGCGAATCTGGTAAGACACTCGCAACTCGACCCTACTTGAATTACTCGGGCCAGCCCTACTTCAGATCAATTAATCAAGCGCAAGGAGTAACACTTTCCTTGTAAAGAAGTAATGTCATGCTGTTGAAGTGATGTATGCTGTTCTGCTTCACTCTGTGCTGCATTGCTCTCTAACTACTGCTGGGTTGGGCGACTGAATCCGAGAATAGATAAAAACACTGAAAAATGTATTGAACTCAACCTACGATCGATTATGCCATGATCATGAGCTCCGGCTGATGACGTTTGGGAACCTTCAGTGCCTGAACTTCTAATTTTGGAACTCGCAAAACCGTGCCCTCAACACCATGGCCTCAGAGAGTTGGCCTGATCCAACAACGTATTTTCATGCAGTGTTGCACACTAACCAACAGCAGTAAGAAGAAGGCTGAGACCTATGCTGAGGCTTAAAGTCGCACAGAAACAGACGTTTGAGATCATCTAACTTCCGTAGTTTGACATATTTCCGACGCAAACAAGCTATGAGGGTGGGACATATGTTTAGAGGAATGTGATTGGAACTTTGACAAGTGGACGGGTTTTAAGAACTTTAGACAGATTCGATAGAAGGATAGTGTTGATTGACGGGTGGATGATTATTGGCCTAAAATCTAAGGTACCTGTTGTCGTCATTGCATGTGACCTACCGTTTTCCAGGAAGTAAGAAATTATATACTTTGATATATGATTACAACAAAAGTTGAATTTTGAAAATTTTTTGGCATACATTGTTGAATAGGTGAACACTATGACCAATTATGTGAACCAAAATGGGACAGAATGCCTTTTTCATTTCAGTGCGACTTTAAACTGCAGGCACGCAATATACTGTATCTGAGTAAACCTCAAAGCCTTAAAGGATAATGTTGGTTTTTGACAACCTGGACCTTATTTACGGCATATTATAAGACATTTGACTCACCGAGATAACTTTGGTGTAATTCGGAGGTCTGAAGAAGAAATTTAAAATCCAGCGCGAGTCAAGTATATCCATGTAATGGCGGCGGACGGGGCACTGAGAATGCAGCTTCTAAAAAATCTATTTTCTGCCACGAAACGGTTGTTTTCATCAATCTGTTTTTATGAATCGCTAGTTGTGCTTACATAGAGCGAGGGCTTGTTGTGGTTTTCACATGCCTCTGTAATATGATCTTTAGAAACGTCTTTAGAAACGAAATAGCTTCCCCACTTGTTCCAGCACGCATGCGCACAGTGCGCAGACTGGCTATTCTCCGTCTCTACCTGACTGCTCTGACAAAGATATTATACCAGTTTCTTACATACAGTACTGCACACATAATATGAGCCTCCCTGACTAGACAACCTACAGTATCTTCGAGACTCCAGACTGAAACACAACACAACAAGATGGAAACATTAATCTTTTGTGACAGGGTTTTCATTATGTCTGTCTAAGTGTCTCAGCATACAAAGGATGGTCATCATTTTAACAGACATTTACTCAGTG
This sequence comes from Borostomias antarcticus, assembly GCF_949987555.1. Taxonomy (NCBI): domain Eukaryota; kingdom Metazoa; phylum Chordata; class Actinopteri; order Stomiiformes; family Stomiidae; genus Borostomias; species Borostomias antarcticus. The sequence continues at coordinate 1,911,211 of NC_140240.1, read as the reverse complement.
GTTTTCCCATAAGCATCATACATAGAGAGAGAGAGAGATAGAGAGAAATGATAATATAAATTACAAAATAATTAACTTCATAAATAATGTGACACTTTGATTTCATTAAAACAATGGAACAGAATAACTGAAGCTAGAGATTGACCTTTCACCTAAATGCCTCAAATCCTTTAGAGTTGTAGTTCAGGGATAGTGTTGTTCTATCAGAGTTGTAGTTCAGGGACAGTGTTGTTCTATCTTGATACTTTTTAACCATGAGTCAGGTAAATCTAAGATTGTGTTGTTTGAGTTTTGCTATGCGACGAGACCCTTGGAGCCTCTCTAGTGACCCATTTCAGTTCTCCACCGGAATATCCAGACCTTTTATCGTTTTGTCTCTGTCTCAGCATTGTTTTTCATTGAAGCGGAGTACAGAGAGCTTTGACATCGGAGTTGAACTGTGATTGATGATAGAGATGGACAATTCTGTTTTTGCTCAGTGATAACGGGGGCATTGGATACAATTGTTTCCCATGGCTTCAACAGGGCACACCCTGACGGTAATTGATTTGGACCAGAGGGGTAAATCTTCTGTAATAAGACACACTCACCCAAACACTCACCCAGCCACAGCTCTGCCCCGCCCAGACCGGACCTGCTGAAGCGGGGGGATACAAAAGAAACGTTTCATGACAATTTCCCAAATGCCCATCATTTGTTACCCAGGAAATCCCACAGTTAGTCACAAAAGACTGGCCTTGAAGAGGGCTTGTCTTGCTCTGATTCGTTTTACTGTTTCATCTAGGCTTTTTTTCTTTCTTTTTTTGTGTGTTGGCTGTAAGCCGACACACCATAAAGAGGGAATCCTATTTGTCGCTCCTCCTGTTGTCGTTGTTGACCTGCAGTTCTATTGTTGGTTTAGCAGTTGGATAATGTGTTTGCACTGTGCAGACGAACCCCTCGCACACTCCTTTTGTTGGGCATGACGGGGCAGTGTGGCCATGGTGTGTGGGGCCAGGCTAGGGTCTGGGATTAGAGCCGTGGGGCCAGGCTAGGGTCTGGGATTAGAGCCGTGGGGCCAGGCTAGGGTCTGGGATTAGACCCTAGGCGCCCCGACCTCGCTAGGGGAGGCTTCTCTGGTACCTACTAACACAACAGAGCCTATTGAGACCAGACTGTGATCAATGCAATTTAGCCTACACCATCGTGCTTAAAGAAGAATGCTAGTTTTTGACAACCTGGACCTTATTTACGGCATATTATAAGACGTTTGACTCACCAAGATAACTTTGGTGTAATTCGGAGGCCTGTAGAAGAAATTTAAAATCCAGCGTGAGCCAAGTATATCCGTGTAATGGCGGCGGACGGGGCACTGAGAATGCAGCTTCTAAAAAATCTATTTTCTGCCGCGAAACAGTTGTTTTCATCAATCTGTCTTTATGAATCGCTAGTTGTGCTTACATAGAGCGAGGGCTTGTTGTGGTTTTTCACATGCCTCTCCTTTAAGATAAGCTTTCAGAGAGGAGACGGAAGAGACAATTCTGTGGATAAACTTTTCAGTGCAGTACTTCTAACAACTGATCATACAAGTAACAGCAGAGGGGACAGCCTTCATTTTAATTATTCTTATTATTGTCTTCGGACGCGTGACTTGAATTGCATTCTTTGCGAGTGAAAATGAGAGCACACGGAAGTTATTCACATCTGAATATCGCTGCGCCCTGGAAGTCATACGCCCTCTGCTCTAATGAGGATTGCGCCCTGGAAGTCATACGCCCTCTGCTCTAATGAGGATTGCGTGCACCAGTGCCAAGGACATTAACACAGGGCCCTACCACATAACAAATCCCAATTTAACTCTTGTTAGCGCCCCCCCCCCCCCCCTTCAGCCTCCCCCTCCTCCAGCCTCCCCCCTCTCTTCTAGCTCCCCCCCCCCTTCAGCCTCCCCCTCCTCCAGCCTACCCCCTCCTCCTACACCTCTCCTCCAGCATCCTAATCCTCCTCCAGCCTCCCCCCTCTCTTCTAGCCTCCCCCTCCTCCTCCAGCCTCCCCCTCCTCCTCCACCTCACTGTTCATTAGCACTCCACACATGTCCCTCCCAGCCTCAGTATAGATCAAACAGGGCAGCAGCATGACACCCAATCAATACCCCCCCCCCCCCCCCCCCCAACAGATATACCACCACCTCCAGAAGGTAGCCCCCCACCTCACAGGCTGGCTCAGCCTTTTTTTCAGTATTTACCATCTTCATCTGGGTGTCAGGGTGGTTTGTGGGAAGGGTGGGTGTTGGAGCCCCCCCCCCCTGCTCCTTTGGGCTGCCATGGAGGGGGGCAGGGGGTTAGAGAGACACGATAAACTTCCATGGGATGATGAGTCATGTGTTCCTCTAGCCTCCCCGACGTGATTTGTCCATGTTGTCAGTGGGCTCATCCTGTGTGAGGAAGTGTACTGAATGTGTGTGTGTGTGTGTGTGTGTGTGTGTGTGTGTGTGTGTGTGTGTGTGTGTGTGTGTGTGTGTGTGGAGGGGGGGGGGGGGCTGAAGGGTGTGTTCTTTCCACATGTAGCAGATACTTCAACAGTTCACGGTTCAGATTTCACAACTGATAGCTTTGGATTTATGACGTTTCAGACTATTTGACTCCCTCAACATGAATTAACCGTCAACTGCCATGATTTTAATCCAATGGCAATGTTGAAAACAACCACATCCACGGAGCCATTAGTCCCAGAGAGTATTGATTGTGCTTCAGTGTAATGGTTCCCTGGATCCTGCCTAAGGCAGAGCGATGAAGAAATGTTACGACTCCTCACATGCAAATGAAGCACCTTGCCAGACAGAAAGGCAGGAATGGGATGGTTGGAGCGATGGAGTGTTGGTTGGCCTCAGGACCCGCTGGAATGCTGATGTTCTACAGAGGAGGAATTGTGTGAGAATCTGACGGTTTGGGCCTGAAAGGCATTGGTCTAGCTAGTCTTCTTGTTCTGAACCTTTCGATTAAACCCCCACAATACCCAGTTAGTTATTTTATTGTGTTGTGACCATCAAGATAATTAATTCCTATTCAAATAATATGGTTGTGACTTGTGCACACATTTGTGGTATAGCGACAGCTTCATCGACCGCCTCTGCGGTTCGGCGAGCCTCCATCTCTTCCATTTGCTGTAGTTCCTCCTCACTATATTCAGGCTCGAAACGATAAGCGCTGTCGTCCAAAGTCTTATTCCTCGCGATCAAATTCATACTCTTCTAGATCAACTATTTTGATATGCGTTTTCTGAACTGTAGCCTAGGGCTTCCTTGTCTGAGCGTGAGCAAACTAGCTAGCCTAGCTAACATAAACAATAGCTTCCTCACTTGCTCCAGCACGCATGCGCACAGCGTGATGGAGCAACGCTTGCGCGCTGTGCGCATGCGTGCTGGAGCAAGTGGGGAAGCTATTTCGTTTCTAAAGACGTTTCCAAAGATCATATTACAGAGGCATGTGAAAAACCACAACAGACCTACGCTCTATGTAAGCACAACTAGCGATTCATAAAGACAGATTGATGAAAACAACCGTTTCGCGGCAGAAAATAGATTTTTTAGAAGCTGCATTCTCAGTGCCCCGTCCGCCGCCATTACATGGATATACTTGGCTCGCGCTGGATTTTAAATTTCTTCTACAGGCCTCCGAATTACACCAAAGTTATCTCGGTGAGTGAAATGTCTTATAATATGCCGTAAATAAGGTCCAGGTTGTCAAAAACGAGCATTGTCCTTTAAAATATGTGTTCTTGCAGTGTTGCTGTATTCACTATACAATTAAGTAGTAAAACCTCTACATGATTGCTATTTAAATGGCTGTGTAGTAAAGAAGTAGTTTTGACTGTTTTTTAACTACTAACATCAAGTAGCAAAACTCTCATCTGCTCGATTACTACTAGAAACACTACTGTTTTGCTACACAACTTTACTGGTCTGTCATAAGTAGTACATAAACTAGAGATTCACTGCACCATTCCTACATGTCACTACATACTGTAGCCACCACTACGGAAATAGGTTTTGTATAGTGATTCAGTAGTACTATTTAAAGAGGGGTTGCACTGTCACGCTCCCTTGGAATGCATGTTTGATTGGCTAGTAGCTATGTAGTAAACAAACTCAGTTTGGATCAACTGTATTATCAATGAGGAGACACAAGGTGAGTTAAACTCTGCACTCAACAGAGTTTAACCACCTCTGTATTTACCCCTACACCCCTGGCTAGCAGTATCACCTGAGATTATTTACAACGGAGGGACTAACGGTCCTCTTGTGGTGCCAACACAGAGCTGCCGGCCAGAAACATGCAGTACGAGCTACCGAGTGACAATGCCACAATCCCTATGGCTGCTGGCCTTCGGCACCAGACAAAAACTAGGAGCCAGTATACTCACAGTCAAACAGCCAGACAGATCTAGGGGTTGATGACACCGTAAGGCCGAGTCTCCTGCTCTCTCTGCCCTTGTAAGGACTAGGTCTGCTCTCTGACTAGCGGCAGGCCACATGCCTCTGTCAGTCCTTGTTGAGCAAGGTTGTGGCAAAGCAGAAGCCAAAATACCTCTCGCATGCTGTCATGTCTCCTAGGTTCAGATCCAGATTTATTCATGTTTTTCAAGGACAGGTCTGTGTTTTTTTTCCTGTGGCTTCCAAAAATGTGTCCAGTGACCTTTCCTACCGTAGCTTGGAGATGATTGGAATCCACGTTCACTAACCCATCGTTATCAACAATAGGATCAGCTGGAATATTATGTCAAATACAGAAGTAGGGAATGTTATAGAAGGACTCAATATGTATAATATGGTAGTAGGCTATAGTTGGGGACCAAGCAGCGGAGCTGCGAAGGCCTCCATTATTTTTGTACCTTTTCTTCTTCTTCTTATTATTATTATTATTGGGGGCCAAGCAGCGAAGCTGCCTAGGCCACCATTGTTGTTGTACCTTTTCTTATTATTTTTATTTATTTATTCTTCTGCCATGGGAGTCTATGGCAGCCCATAGAACCGTATGGTAAAAAGTTGTGAAATTTGGCACACTCATTCAGGACTGTCCCCTGAGTCTTGTCACCAAGACTCATGTCCACACCTCGAACCCTCTAGCGCCACCAACGTGTCAAAGTTGGAGGTGCGTTTAGGCACACAACTTTTGACCCGTATGACCAATTTTCAAAAATGAGGTACCGTTGGAATCCCTGGCTCAAGCTGATTTCATCACATCCCTATGACTTCTTTTTCCACCATATTGTGTTTCCCACTATTTTGTATTTCTCTTTTTTTCTCCAATCTACATGAAACTGGCTACGCACATACTCTAGACCATTGTCTTAAAAAGTGTTACAGGGATTTTGGATTCTCAAAAGCGCTCGTCCGTTGCAGCTAATTTAAATCGGCGTCCAAGCCGCCAAACAGGAAGTGTGGTCTTATCTCAGAAACGTTTTGATGTATTAAAACCACATTTGCCACCCTCATCAGGGACAGTCCCGTGACTCCCATCACCAAGTGTGTCGACGCCTCAAACTCTCTAGTGCCACCAACCTGTCAAAGGTGGACGTGCGTTTATTCTGAACCGTATGCCTGATTGTCTAAACTGCGGTAGGGATTCAAAAGCGGCTATGGCGTGTTTCACTTGTTGCCTTTGATGCGTTGGTCGCGCTTCCTGCTTGGCTCCCTCATTGCTGCTTGCAGCTATATTATTCAATAATATTCCTTCTCTCAGTTCATCCACTAATATTGCCACCCCACACAGCCAATGTGAAGGAAATGGCAGTGGCCCTCAGGAAGTGACACGCCATGCTTACATCACTCAAGTGACTGATGCAGAGCACAGCACAGATGCTGTGACACCCTGTTTTCTGTCTGCAGAGGAAGTGATGCGTTTGTGAACTGCGGTGACCTCAGCGAGTCCTGCGGCAGGCAGGGTGTCGTGGACATGGAGAAGCAGCGTCGCCAGCAGTTTTAGAAACAAGGCTTCAGTCACGGCGTGAACCCTGAAGCCCTGCCAGGGAAACTCATTCCTCTGTCTCACTAATGAGACGACACACATTCAGGGCAAGCTGGAAAGTAACAAGGCGGGCGTTGTTAGAATGGAGAGTATCTAGTGATGCATACTTGTGTATGTTGATGTCACTGCATTGTTTTTGGTTGTTCTCTCTTTCTCTCTCTCTCTCTCTCTCTCTCTCTCTCTCCCTCCATTATCCCCTTGTTTCGATGGATCCAGTCATACAGCGTCACGTTGAGTGTCTGACGTCACCTCTTGTTGGTGAATTACTTCTCCGTCCATTCTGTAGTTTCCCTCTCTATTTAAGGAAACATTCATGACTCAGCCTGCTCCCCTTGTATCCCATGGCAACAGATGGGGTCTATTCAGAGCAGCTGACCAGACCGAGGCCTTAACAGCTGATTATGGTCTGTAAAAAGGTTATAGGCAGCATGTGTGAGGCTGACAGACAGCTATTTTTATCTAATTTCTCTGGGCTGCCATGGTTGCCTAGAGTAGGCCAGAGAGCCTCACTAATCATTGCATCTATAGACTGGGATTAACATCTATAGACTGGGATTAACATCTACAGACTGGGATTAACATCTATAGACTGGGATTAACATCTAGACTGGGATTAACATCTATAGACTGGGATTAACATCTATAGACTGGGATTAACATCTACAGACTGGGATTAACAGCTGTAACTATGAGAGGGTTAGCAAATTAATATTGATTTTTCAGTCGTAAGTTTCCTACATGGAGAGTATATCCAACTAAGATGAGATGAGAACAAATATTGGGAGAAGAGGAGAAATTTGAGCATTACAACAGCAGAAAACAGAACAGAAGAGTTACAGAATAAAAACAAGAATCGAGAGCCATAATACAATGAAATATGTGAATTGAATACCTAAGAACTATAAATAACTTATAAAATCCTATAATTATTGATAAAAAGCCTAGCCAGCGTAAAGAGCCTAGCCTGTGTAAAAAGCCTAGCCAGTGTAAAGTGACAAGTAAAGTGTGAAGTGACAGAAGGGCGTGGCGGGGTGGGGTGAGACTGTGGCTGAAGGTACTCCTCATCAGCTACTGTACAGCTCGTCATAGAGGAGATGGGTGGGGTCGTCCAGGAACTTCGGTGCTTCGGCCCCTAATAAATAACATTTACAACACCTTTCAAAAGACAATACTTTGCCGTAATTCCCATTGGCTGATGCTGACCATTAGCATGGAAATGTGTTTTAAATAAAGTTGTATCTAACCTGACCGAACCGCCTTGTGTTGTAGATGGGAAGAGGAGCTGTACAGACGCGAGCAGATGGAGAACATGGTCGAGTCTTTACAGGAGGTAAGACACCAACACCATCAGCCTAACACCAACACATCCACAGTACCCCAACACCATCAGCCTAACACCAACACATCTACAGTACACCAACACCATCAGCCTAACACCAACACATCTACAGTACACCAACACCATCAGCCTAACCCTGACCTCCACAGTACACCAACACCATCAGCCTAACACCAACACATCCACAGCACACCAACGCCATCAGCCTAACATCCACAGTACACCAACACCATCAGCCTAACCCTGACATCCACAGTACACCAACACCATCAGCCTAACACCAACACATCCACAGTACACCAACGCCATCAGCCTAACCCCGACATCCACAGTACACCAACACCATCAGCCTAACACCAACACATCCACAGTACACCAACGCCATCAGCCTAACCCTGACATCCACAGTACACCAACACCATCAGCCTAACATCCACAGTACACCAACACCATCAGTCTAACCCTGACCTCCACAGTACACCAACACCATCAGTCTAACCCTGACCTCCACAGTACACCACCACCATCAGTCTAACCCTGACCTCCACAGTACACCACCATCAGCCTAACACCAACACATCCACAGTACCCCAACACCATCAGCCTAACACCAACACATCCACAGTACACCAACACCATCAACCTAACACCAACACATCCACAGTACACCAACACCATCAGCCTAACATCCACAGTACACCAACACCATCAGCCTAACACCAACACATCCACAGTACACCAACACCATCAACCTAACACCAACACATCCACAGTACACCAACACCATCAGCCTAACATCCACAGTACCCCAACACCATCAGCCTAACCCTGACACCCACAGTACACCACCATCAGCCTAACCCTAGTCTGATTCAACCAGCCTAACCCCGACATCCACAGTACACCAACACCATCAGCCTAACATCAACACATCTACAGTACACCAACACCATCAGCCTAACATCAACACATCTACAGTACACCAACACCATCAGCCTAACACCAACACATCCACAGTACACCAACACCATCAGCCTAACCCTGACATCCACAGTACCCCAACACCATCAGCCTAACCCTGACATCCACAGTACACCAACACCATCAGCCTAACATCCACAGTACACCAACACCATCAGCCTAACCCTGACCTCACCAACACCATCAGCCTAACACCAACACATCCACAGTACACCACCACCATCAGCCTAACACCAACACATCCACAGTACACCAACACCATCAGCCTAACATCCACAGTACACCAACACCATCAGCCTAACATCCACAGTACACCAACACCATCAGCCTAACATCCACAGTACACCAACACCATCAGCCTAACATCCACAGTACACCAACACCATCAGCCTAACCCCCACATCCACAGTACACCAACACCATCAGCCTAACACCCACAGTACCCCAACACCATCAGCCTAACCCTGACCTCCACAGTACACCAACACCATCAGCCTAACACCAACACATCTACAGTACACCAACACCATCAGCCTAACACCAACACATCCACAGTACACCAACACCATCAGCCTAACACCCACAGTACACCAACACCATCAGCCTAACCCTAACATCCACAGTACACCAACACCATCAGCCTAACATCCACAGTACACCAACACCATCAGCCTAACACCAACACATCCACAGTACACCAACACCATCAGCCTAACACCAACACATCCACAGTACACCAACACCATCAGCCTAACACCAACACATCCACAGTACCCCAACACCATCAGCCTAACCCTAGTCTGATTCAACGGATGTAGGTATTGGGGATAAGGCTTGTCAATCGTTTATTACTTTCAAATCAGTGGCAGCATACAGCATACAACTGCTCCACCGAAGATGATTGTGATTGGTTTAAACAAACACAGCGTTTGGTTCCCCCTATCCCCAAATGATAATGAGCCCATCCAGACTTTTCTCCAGCACAGTAAACAAAGTGTAGTGATAGATCTGGCTATGTGAAACTAGCCTAACCCTTACTGTACATCTACAGTATACCAACGCCATCAGCCTAATCGTGATATCTACAGTATTTCAACAGTCCACCAAACATACAATCTCTCTTAGTTCTTTCGTGTTTTTTCTTCTTTTCTTTTTTTTCTTCTTTTTTTTTTCTTCTCTGTTTTTACCTGTTTTCAAATGGTTTATATGCTTAGTTATTGCCTTGTGATGGTGTACTACACATTTGTGATGTGTAACTGACACTGTTGTACTGATGTTTTTGTGCACGCCGTTATTCAATAAAAACATATGAACACAAAAATCTATCCAGGAAGTCCTTGAGCACATGCGCCCCCCCCCCCCCCCCACACACACACACCAATTTATCTGCCCTGCTCCTCCCTCTCCCAGTCCACTTCCTCCCCTTTCCCTGCGCTGCCCTACTGACATATTGATCAGCAGCGGTATCTGTGCTTGTGTTGGATTATGGGTCAGCAAAACGGCAGATTGAAGTCTTCCCTGGTGGCTGTAACCTCTTAGAGGAGAGCACACGGGCAGATGTAGCCGTGAATGTGCAGGATATCTGTTCAAAAGACCCGTGATGGTAGAGTACATCATTAAGTGGCTTTTATGTTTGTATGTTTACACTCAAGAGTGCCCAGGAGTCGGAAGAGATCCAGGATGAGCTGAATGACAAGGTGGAGAGGCTGAGGGCTGAGCTGGTGGTCTTCAAGAGTCTGATGAGTGATGTGAGTATATGTCATCTGTATGAACGGTCCCCATCCACCACTCAGTGACTCACAGTGCTATGGATCCCTGTCAACATGATGCAGTTATATTCTAATTACTTTATTTTCCATAAGTGCAGTTGAAGAGTTCATTTGCAAAAAACAGATATGTGCATTTTGATACATTTTGATAAATATTTTTTTCAATCAAATGTCAACATTAAATATCAATTAAATAACAGTTTGATGGTTTTGATTACGTAAAGAAGAGTCTTCTTTATTTAATCAAAACAACCCAACTGTAATTTAATTGATATTTAATGTTGACATTTGATTGAAAAAATGATTTATCAAAATGTATCAAAATGCACATATGTTTTTGCAAATGAACTCTTCAGTTAGACACATCACACGTGTGGCACATGAGAGACTTAACATAAATATAAACATAAACACAGTCATGAACATTTAGTGCAACCCATTACTAAATACATGTAATCACTGAAAATGAAGACATTCCGAAAATAAAGACATTCAGAGATAGGAATCGATGATATCCTTCCTTATATTGGATTTTCCCCTGGCAGAAAGAACAATATATTGTCGTAAATGCCAGAGATCCTCTTGGACAAGCATTGTGGTACAGTACATACACACAGAGTAACGTTCTGTTCTCCGACAGCTGCTAATAACCCGCAGGAATGTAGAGAACTGTTCTGTAGAGCGATGTATAGTTCCCTCTCCCAGGGATCCCAGCGGTCCGGACAGACAGATATCATATATCGTCGCAGGCCTGAACTCCTGAACCTGTGCTTGGTCATGAAGGAACAGTCATCTGGGCTCTTGTTAAAACCATTCTAGCCTGGCTATCATCCCAGATATTGGCTTTTCTGTTGGAACAGTTGCTTTATGTTTTGTTTGTTGAACTCTTTTTTTTCCCGTTCTGTTATTTTTGGTCAGTTGTAGTTGTAGCTTCCGTCTCATGGCCCAGAAACATATACAGTAGACATACAGCACCGGTAGATAAACATACAGTAAATGTTCATATGCAGTTACCGATTTACTAGTAAGTAAACAATAATATCTAACGTGAATAGCTCCCCAGAATGTTGGAAACCCTCTGCTTTGAGACATGTCCTCAGCAGCATAGGTGTACTTTTGTTGTTGCTCACATTAAGGGCGGTCGTCGTCCAAGCTCCCACTATGTCAGGAGGAATCTGGATCTGAAAGTAAGAGATTAACTCCTCTATCTGCTCTACCACCCAACCCCCTCCACCTAACTAGTGTGAGTCACATAACTGAGTGACTGAGAGACGCATGGTAACTGAAGTCGTGGTTTGAAGTAGTGTTTTAGCGTCAGAGATGCTGCAAATGTTTTAGATTCCTTTAACCAGGATGTAGGCTATGCCGTTGGAGTTATGGTTGCTGTTAATAGTCATAGACCCCCCACTTCTGGATAAACTCAGCATGTGACTCACTTTACAGTATGTTTATCTGCTGTGTGTGTTCTGTTCTAATGTTATTAACATATATGTTATATATAATATTGCATGATTGATATAGCTTTGAAATGCTTGTTGGGCAAAGACCTTTATTAGATGCCTTTGTCATGGGGAACAGGCTTGGGTGGAATTTTTCAAACAGTTCTACAAAATAACACAAACAAAATCAAGTGCACCTCAGTTCGTTCTCATGTGTGAAATACATAATTTGTCTCAGTTTCTGGGGACCTGGTGAAAATGTCTAAAGCTTTACTCAGTCTATGTCTATCTCTGTCTTCAATCAATCAATCAATCAATCAATCAATCAATCAAAGCTTTATTTGTATAGCGCATTTCGTACCCAGAGGCAACAAGAGTCTTCCTCCCTCCCTGCCTTCAGCAAATGTCCGAGCTGGACAGTAAGATCCAGGAGAAGGCCATGCACGTGGACATGGACATCTGCAGGAGGATCGACATCACGGCCAAGCTGTGTGACGTGGCCCAGCAGAGGAACTCGGAGGACATGTCCACCATGTTCAACATCAGCCCCGCCCGATCGTTCCCTGAGAGGGTGGGTACATCACAGTGGGTAGGCAGGGGTGAAAATTAACTTTTTGGCTCACGGTGAGTCACCTGCCAAGGGGACTGTAGATGAAAAAATCGTTTTTTTTTTTCAGATAGCCTTCCGAAATCTAGTCGCCAATTGGGAATTTTACCCGCATTTGGCCGGTGGCAGGTGTTAATTTTGAGCCCTGTGGGTAGGGTAGCAGAATGGCCACGCTCACCATCTGGAAATTGGAGATATCATTGAGATATCATTGGCATTATTGATGGCAAATCGTCTGTCTTTCACGTGGCACAGAATGATTTAGTCTGCACTAGAGTGTGGCAAATCAAAGATGTAACTTTTGAATGATCACAACTGTATCTTCAGACCAGTCTAGAGATTAAGCTAATGGACATCGTCCTCTGCTTTGTGCAAAGATTGCAGGCAAATGACTCACCATTGCAGGCAAATTCATCACAGAAATCTAGATTGTGCAGATTTGAATGTACATGGACACTCTCTCTCATACAGTACATACATACATACATACATACATACATACATACATACATAAATACATACACACACACACACACACACACACACATATATACTCACAATCACAAACGCAATACTCACTGACTCCCTCATACACAGAAACACTCGCCCAAACACACACACACACACACACACACACACACACAGAGACAGATGCAGCTCAGCAGTGAAATGCTGATGCGGTGACTTTCCCGGCTGCAGGTTCTCACATTGCGCCGACAGCGCTGGCCAAAGGTCCCTGGCCTTTCAGATGTTGCATCAGACTGTAGTTTTTCAGTCTTTAAATCAGTGCCAGAGGTAGAAAACAATACAAAAATAAGTCATCTAGTCAGACGTGGCTGTGTGTGCATGCGTGTGTGTTTGCGTGCGTGTGTGTGTGGTGTGTGTGCGTATGTGCATGCATGTGTATGTGTGTCAAGGATATAGAAAGTCATAGTCAAGGATGTATATAAAGACTCTTTTATCCAAGTAATATGTGGTAAACAGGCCACATATATATATATATATATATATATATATGATGTTTTCTGTACCCATAACTCCCCTGGTGTTAGTGGTATTTATTATTATTTTCTGTATGCTTACTGTACATCCTTATTATGTATATTATACCATCATATATGGATGTGTGTGTATGTATGTGCAGGTAAGCATGTTGTGTACATCCTAGATGCTTGTTCGTATCTATAAAATGTGACACTTGTTAAACGACCCATCAACATGAGTAATGGAACTATATTTGGGCCCCTGCAATGTTGTTTTTAAATGCGGGCCTAAATAAAGAATCTGTGTGTGTGTGTGTGTGTGTGTGTGTGTGTGTGTGTGTGTGTGTGTGTGTGCGCGTGCGTGTGTGTGTGTGTGTGTGTGTGCGTGTGCGTGTGTGTGTGTGCGTGCGTGTGTGTGTGTGTGCATGTGTGCGCGTGTGTGCGTGCGCGTGTGTGTGTGTGTGTGTGCGTGTGTGTGTGTTCCAGGGCGCCATGGCGTGCTGTAGGAGGAAGGAGTGTAAGCCCGTGTCTGATGAGGACAGCTCTGAGATGGACGCTGATCCCAGCACCTCCGAGGAGGACGTCCCCGGGTCTCTCAACATCACCGATGAGATGAAACGCATGCTCAGCCAGCTGTAAGAGACACACACACACACACACACACACACACACACACACACACACATTTGAATACTTTATTTGATTCCACAAATTATATTACAATAGCAGGGAATCAAATATAATAGACATTTCAAGAACACCTAATGCCGGACTCACACTACAGGATATTTAAAATCCTAACCAATTTCGAAATCGGGTTACATGACGCACATAAGGAGAATCTTAACAGATATTCTTCTTGCGCATCTCAAACAAGCACACACGGCAAGATTTGAAAATAACGGCTCAGCACACACTACAGGATCTTATCGTGCCCGAGGGAGCAACGAACCACTGGTCTCGCCGTCTCACTTGTAAAGTCGGGACGTACATAATCTTAAATATCAAACATGTTTGATATTATCGGGGCCGCCCCGATGGGTCTGCGAGCCGATCGGGAGGTATAAGATTGGATCTGTAAACCCCTCACATTACAAGATCATCTGGGCCGATCATCGGCCCCGACCAACGTTCCAGACCAGATTTCTCCTCCGATTGTCGGGAGGGGTGAATCGGGGATAAATCGGCCCAAAAATCCTGTAGTCTGAGCCCGGCATAAGGATACACATGGCACCTTCTCCTCCACACAGATAAGCTGCCTATGACACCTGAAACAGAGCAATATTTAGCAAGTTGTTTGGCTTTGCGCTTTCTCATGCCAGCAATATTCAGACCACTCCTGGTATACATATATACATGGCACCCACAAGTTAGTAATTAGTACCCAAAGTTGGTTATCATTTCAAGTAACGGTTGGTACTAATATTTATCTTTGAAAACCTGGTCCAGGTATCGATAGAAAACAGCCTACTTCTACAATCAGGACGTCCTTGTGACTGATATCAACAAAAACAACATTGGGTGTATTAGGGATGCTAGCAAAGACATCGCAGATGTAATTAAACCAATTTGGTGACACTCTTGAATGTGTATACATTGTTGCACTGGATGGTAAAATATTTTGTATGGCAAGCAATGTACACACACACACACTGTACACACACACACACACACTTTTTGTCCAAAACATTTTGATCATTTTGATGGCTAGAGTGACTACTGGATTTACTATGTGGTCCTTTGCTGCCATCTAGTGTAGATACGGAGCACTGCATTTGAAACCTGTCAGAATACAGAACACAACACATTTCTACATGAATGTCTTCATCTTGGTTATATGATTAACTGAAGCACTGTCATTCTGTATGACTCATATATTCATTTAATAGGCTGATTTATTTTGCCTAATGTCAGTTATAACAATCGTATTTTTTGGTTTGATCAAAACGCTTGCCTCCGTCTCTAGTCTCCGTTCTCTGTTTGCCTGCAGGACCTCTGTGTTCTACTGCATGTTCTCTACTCTCTGTTCATTAGTCTCTATTGTTCCTCTGTGTATGGACGGTTGTTGAATGGGATGGCTGTCAATCAATCAATCAAAGCTTTATTTATATGGCGCTTTTCATACCCAGAGGCAACACAATGCGCTTTACAGAGAACAAGGGAGGTGGGCATACGAGCCACTCTCTACATATTCCAGAGGGAAGCAAAAAAAACAGTAATCACCCGGGGGCCAGATAAGTGAGCTGTAAAAATTCTTCCCTGACCCCTCTCAACAAGGCGATGGAGCAAGCTCCAGGAGTATGTTTGTCTACCGGCTAAGAACATTTATAAAGCAATACATTACATTAAATTACATTTCAGAGTAAGAGAGGCTAAAAAAGCATCATAGGAGAGAGGACATCCTACGGACATGCTACGACATCTTCTTGTCCTCTTTTCCGCCCTCCCTTTCTTTCCGTTTGTCCTTTCCGTCCCCCTGTCTCACACAGACACTGTTCAGATAACTCCTCTGTTGCCAGGCGGGAGACGTTTGACATCGAGGACGACTGTGACAGTCTGACCTGGGAGGAGAACGAGGAGACGCTGCTCCTCTGGGAGGACTTCGCCAACTACAACGTCACCCCAGCCATCGCCGTGGCAACGTGCACAGGCAACTGCGTTGCCGAGAACAACAACTCAGATGGCCAGGACCCTGTGAGTCTCAGTTACAGTCAAGTCAATGGATGCAGGACAGTTTAGGTTTACTGAACAATAGAGTTATTTTTTTGTCCTTTTTACTCAAAGCAACTGAATGGATACACTGGTCTCTCTCTCTCTCTCTCCTCCCTCTCTCTCTCCCCCCCTCTCTCTCTCCCTTTCTCCCCCCTCTCTCTCTCTCCTTCCCTCCCTCTCTCTCTCCCTTTGTCCCCCTCTCTCTCTCTCCCTTTCTCCCCCCCTCTCTCTCTCTCTCTCTCCCCCCTCTCTCCCCCTCCTCTCCCTCCCTCCCTCTCTCTCTCTCTCTCTCTCCCCCTCCTCTCTCTCTCTCTCCCTTTCTCCTCCCTCTCTCTCCCTTTCTCCTCCCTCTCTCTCCCTCCTTCCCTCCCTCTCTCTCTCTCTCTCCCTCCCCCCCTCTCTCTCCCTCTTTCCCTCCCTCTCTCTCTCTCCCTTTCTCCCCCCTCTCTCTCCCTCCTTCCCTCCCTCTCTCTCTCTCCCCTCCTCTCTCTCTCTCTCTCTTTCTCCCCCCCCTCTCTCTTCCTCCTTCCCTCCCTCTCTCCAGGTGTCCTCTCAGGATGGAAGTCTGGGCAGCCTCATAGATGAGACAGAGTCACTATTCAAGACCAGAGATCAAGAGTACCAGGAGACCATTGGCCAGATTGAGGTGTGTGTGTGTGTGTGTGTGTGTGTGTGTGTGTGTGTGTGTGTGTGTGTGTGTGTGTGTGTGTGTGTGTGTGTGTGTGTGTGTGTGTGTGTGTGTGTGAATCAAACAGAGACAGAATAAAATCTCCTGAGATTGATCCACCAGTGAGAATGATAGTCGTTGCTATTGTACCTGTCTAGCGCCTTAAATACAGTAAAGGCAGGCCGTCCCTGTTTGGGATTGATTAGATGTTTGGTCCCTTTTGCGGTTTGGTTTTGATTTGTGAGCCAGGCCACGATTTGTCCAACCACAGTGATTCAGTCCCTGTCAGAGCTGTCACAAGTCCCCACCCTCTGTCCCTGATCTCTCTCTCTCTCTCTCTCTCTCTCTCTCTCTTCCCTTCCCTCCTCTGTCATCCTCCTTCTTTCTTATTCTCTCTCTTCCTCTTGCATCTGCTCTGTTCTCCATTGTTCTCTGTCTCCACTCTTATCTATCGCAACCGTCTCCTCTCACTCCCTCTCTGCCTTCATTCCCCCTCGTGTCCTCTATCCTCATTCCTCTATCTCCTCTCCTCCTCTATCTAGCTCTCTCTCACTTATTCACTCACCCCCTCACTCTCTCACACACACACTCACACTCCATCTGTCTCCCTCTCCCTCATGCTCTGCATCCCCCTCTCCCTCTCCTCCCTCCTCCCTCCCCCTCTCCTCCCTCATCCCTCCCCCTCTCCCTCTCCTCCCTCCTCCCTCCCCCTCTCCCTCTCCTTCACTCCCCCTCTCCCTCTCCTTCCTTCTCCCTCCCCCTCTCCCTCTCCCTCTCCTCCCCCTCTCCCTCTCCTTCCTTCTCCCTCCCCCTCTCCCTCTCCTTCCTCCTCCCTCCCCCTCTCCCTCTCCTTCCTTCTCCCTCCCCCTCTCCCTCTCCTCCCTCATCCCTCCCCCTCTCCCTCTCCTCCCTCCTCCCTCCCCCTCTCCCTCTCCCTCTCCTCCCTCCTCCCTCTCCCTCTCCTCCCTCCCCCTCTCCCTCTCCTCCCTCATCCCTCCCCCTCTCCCTCTCCCTCTCCCTCTCCTCCTTCCTCCCTCCCCCTCTCCCTCTCCTCCCTCCTCCCTCCCCCTCTCCCTCTCCTCCCTCATCCCTCCCCCTCTCCCTCTCCTCCCTCCTCCCTCTCCCTCTCCTCCCTCCTCCCTCCCCCTCTCCCTCTCCTTCCTCCTCCCTCCCCCTCTCCCTCTCCTTCCTTCTCCCTCTCCCTCTCCTTCCTCCTCCCTCCCCCTCTCCCTCTCCCTCTCCTTCCTTCTCCCTCTCCCTCTCCTTCCTTCTCCCTCCCCCTCTCCCTCTCCTTCCTCCTCCCTCCCCCTCTCCCTCTCCTTCCTTCTCCCTCTCCCTCTCCTTCCTCCTCCCTCCCCCTCTCCCTCTCCTTCCTTCTCCCTCCCCCTCTCCCTCTCCTTCCTTCTCCTTCTCCCTCCCCCTCTCCCTCTCCTCCCCCTCTCCCTCCCCTCCCCCTCTCCCTTTCCTTCCTTCTCCCCCCCCTCCCTCTCCTTCCTTCTCCCTCCCCCTCTCCCTCTCCCTCCTTCTCCCTCCCCCTCTCCCTCTCCTTCCTTCTCCCTCCCCCTCTCCCTCTCCTTCCTCCTCCCTCCCCTTCTCCCTCTCCTTCCTTCTCCCTCTCCCTCTCCCTCTCCCTCTCCTTCCTCCTCCCTCCCTCTCTCCCTCTCCTTCCTCCTCCCCCCCCCTCTCCCTCTCCCTCCTTCTCCCTCCCCCTCTCCCTCTCCTTCCTTCTCCCTCCCCCTCTCCCTCTCCTTCCTTCTCCCTCTCCCTCTCCTTCCTTCTCCCTCCCCCCCTCCCTCTCCTTCCTCCTCCCTCCCCTGCTCCCTCTTTGCCTCCCCTCCCCCTCAGATGGAGCTCGCCACAGCCAAGAGTGACATGAACCGCCACCTGCACGAGTACATGGAGATGTGCTCCATGAAGCGAGGGCTAGACGTGCAGATGGAGACCTGCCGTCGAATGATTAAGGGGGGCAGGAACTCGCCCTCCTTCAGCTCAGCGGCCAGCAGCGACTCAGGGAACACGGACGAGATCCAGGACGAGATCCTGGACAAGGACGGAGGGGAGGCAGAGGGACCGATCAGTTGATAGGGCTGTGTGGCCTGTCTCTGCCCCCACCCACCCTCGCTCTCATAGGATACCTGCTCACAAGAGCCCCGTCTTGTCCTTCCTGTGGAACATTGTGTGTGTTTGTTCTGCTGATGGTTCCAGCCCACGGTGGCAGGCCCAGAACTGGTGCTTTACTGTCTGTTGTTATGGGGATAGAGGAGAGGGGGGTGCTTCATAAACATGAAGTGTTACAAGGCGAAGGTGGTGGATTTGTGTGTCCTGGCTGTGCTCTGCTCATCAGTGCTGGCTCCTTGGATAGCTAGATACAGCAACATCCTAGTCAACATTTACAAAAGAGTCAACACAGCTCTATACTGATCTTTTGTACTGCGCACAGTTGTGTCATCACATCATCTTTCTACAAGACTGTTGTATACTGTACAATGCAGCCCTTTTGGTGAATAGGGAACAACATATTTGTTCACCAGTGACAAATGACGTACTTATGAGTTTGTGTTTTTATTGACACGCTGTAGGAAGTCAGGAACCCTATTAGGAAAATTGTTTCCCACTTGCATGTGCTCCCTAGGCAGCAGAATGATCATTTGCAGTTAAAATACACTCTGTGTGTGTGCGCACGTGTGTGTGTGTGTGTGCGCACATGTGTGTGTGTGTGTGTGTGCGGGGTGTTCAGACATTTCCACAAAAGAGCCAAGTCTGCTATTTAGGTACCACCTCAATGGACACAGGGTTGCCAGCATTGACTGAGTACTGGAGCACAGCCCTTCCCATAATGCACTCTTCAAGTTCTATGCAATTTTGCAAGCCTTATTTCTGGACTGACCTTTCACCCTGTACCCCTCCTGACCCCTCCTCCTGGGCAGGTGGTTTTGTACCTGTTACACTGAGTGCCCCCTTTTTATTTTATCTTTAGTGTGAGAACGATGGGATGTGTGGAACATTTACTACAGTTATCCCAAATCAGGGAAGTGTTGGAACAGTGGCTCCTGGTTCTGTCTTCCTGAGGGGAATAACATATAACATTCTGTATATCTTTGACTCTGTTCACAGAAACGCCCAAAAGCCCATTAACATAGATTATAATATATTATAAAACAACAACATGGACCTAGATGATAGGAAATATGCTGTCTATTGATTTATACTGCCTTTATGCTGATTACCAGCCTTAATCTAAGTGTTCCTTTGCATTCATGTACTGTGTCATAATTATAGGGCTTCCAAAGAATAAAAAATAAGGTTCCGCAAGTTTAGTTAGAATCCACAACTTCATTCAAATGTCTTCCGTAGGAAAAAAGAATCTATCAATATTTCAAATCAAGATCAAACGATAGTCGGTCCTTGGCTGCGTTGTATTTGCTCGATTTTCCATGAAACCTCACCCTCTCAAACCAACAGGGGGCACTGTTCACAGCAGATTCCTAGTCTCAGTACCAGATGCTCTGAAGAGGACTTTAAGCTTCTCTGTACATAGCATGTGATCATATACCCCAGAGGCCTTTATGTTCATATTGCTTTAAATGCAATTCATTTTGTGTTCTTACATTTCGCTATTTCCTCTTTATATGGTCAGTTAAGACAGCTGTTGAACGCATGGAGATGGTAAGTGGGTTTGATGAAATTCTTTTGATTTATACATTATAGCTTAATAGCCTGTTTTGTTGGACCCAAAACAAGTGCTACTTCTATTATGAGGTTTTAAAGATGAATTTGAATGTGAAAATACACGTCATGTCAGCATGTTTCATGGAAGAGGAGGAGCAATGGTATTTTATTATATATATATTATTATTATTAAAATGTACACATTTGAACCAGATGGTTGCAGTTGTAGACAGTACAGTTTTGGAATGACCTTCTTTTCAAATCAAAAGAGAAGTAGACTACTGAACATTTTGAAACGGTTTTCTTGTGTTTTGTTCACAGTGATAGATAACCAGGGGGGTATGGCTACAGTATAGAACCACTTATTTTACAGCAATATTAAATGCTTTCCTAATGATTTTATTATGTGATTTGGTCAACCATCATAGGACACCTTTACAACTATGAACTAACATCAGAGACAACAAGAAAGGTATTGCCTTCTTCACAGACACTCGACAGAGCCACCATTTGCATTGATCTAAAAAAAAGAAAAAAGAAGTAGTTTCCTGTGTGATATACTGTATAACACCTGTATCAGGAAAAAGACAAAATGTTACATTATTGTTTGAATAGTGGTTAAGTGCTGTACATCCATGCCACAAATAATTTGTTGAAATATTCACTGTTTAAAATATAACTGGTTGAAATATTCACTGTTTTGTAAATGCATAGAGAATTGTCATCAAAATCACATGACTTCTAGAGTATTGTTTATTATTGTTTATTTTCAAAGGAGAATATAATAAGAAGAAAGGATAATTTGGAACCATTATCATGTGATGTGGCTCTCCTGTCTACTGATCTCTGTTGTTGCTTCAGACCACAAAGATGTCCTCTTGGTCTAACGGTAGATACTTTTCGCCTGGTGAGTGTGAAGACCTTGGTTTGATACCAAAGTAACAACTGGTAGTGAATGTATCCGAGGTTGAACAATGCTTGTATGATTAGTAGCCTTGTCTGCGACTAAAAAGCCTTTCCCCCAGAGAGCATTGCCCCAAGATCTCAAGGAAGTACTCTTTGGACTAGCGGTGATGTTTGGGTTCCTTCCTATGTGAAACAGTTTGCTCCCCACCTC
Organism: Borostomias antarcticus; assembly: GCF_949987555.1. Taxonomy (NCBI): domain Eukaryota; kingdom Metazoa; phylum Chordata; class Actinopteri; order Stomiiformes; family Stomiidae; genus Borostomias; species Borostomias antarcticus. The sequence continues at coordinate 1,889,926 of NC_140240.1, read as the reverse complement.
ACCTACCTGTTACATGGGCATGGACAGCCAAGTGCCCTAGATGTTACGTATGTATGGTACATATGTATTCCCTGGTGTAATCTACCTTCAGAGTATGTGATCTCTTAATCCGCATTAAGAATGTGTCCTAAACCACACAGGTTCTGATCTTTGACTAGAGTGGATTAGAATACAACATGTATATGGAATGTAGCCTACTCTATGGCTTGTGTGGACATACAGGGTAATACATTGTTGTACAATTATCATGATAAAGATAATGAGCACTGCCCTCGTGTGTTTTCATATGTAGGATATCACAGGTTCTATCCTGTTGGTTGATCTCAAGTCAGTAGTTTATCTCCTCGCCTTTAAGATTAACTCAATGTGTTTTTTTTATTTTGTATTTATTGTTTATTATTTGTCTGTGTTTACTGCTGGTTGTGCTACAATTTGCCTCTAAGGGATAATAAAGGTTTCTTGACTTGACTTTTTTCATGCATATCTCAATTTACATAGCCAATTACTTGGTTTTTTTGGACATTATTAGTAAAACACTGCATTCATGTGGGTTTTAAGTATATTGTTTCAATATAATGAATGTGCACTGTATCTGGTGTTGGGGTAAAATATAATAAAAAGATGGATTACATAATTATTGTGTGTACAGACTTTTATTTCTTTGCAATATGAACCGCATTAGGCATTACACTTTTAACTAAGTAGAAAATATTAGTAGGGGAGATAGAGGATGGTTGTAACACAGGATAGTTGCAACACTATTCCTTTAATTGGGAACAAGCTATGGATCACCTGATTCACTGCACCTGGTCAGTGATTAATGCTAGAATGGATCGTCCAGAGGAAGGGGGGGCGGGAACTCAGCTACTGGGTCAGATGTGGACACGGGTCAGGCTGATTTATGCTAGAGGGTTGGAGGTGTGGACATGAGTCTTGGAGACAAGACTCAGGGGAATGTCATGAATGAGTGTGACAAAAGTGTTTACCATATGGTTCTATGGGCTGCCATAGACTCCCATGGCAGAAGAATAAATAATAAGAAAAGGTAGAAGAACAATGGAGGCCTTCGCAGCTTCGCTGCTTGGCCCCCAAATATAAAAAATAGAAGAGGGGCCCCTATTGAAGTGAGTGTTGTTTTTTTTACCCATTCCAACATACGTCACAATATGATTTGTGCACAACAGCATCCACATTATGAAATACATTCTGTGAGAGATAGTGAGAGAGGAAAGAGGAGAGAGTGATATAATGCATTAAGAGTGCAGGTGCAACGCGCTGACGTATTGGTCCGTCGAAAATAGAACTCCCCAATTCAGTGATAACAAGCTTCCCTGTGATTGGCTGGGGATGTCTTCTCAGCTGAATGGCTAAAAGTCGACTCGCCCTCTTTGCCTCCTGCAATTTTCATTTGGATAAGGGGTGGTTTGGCTATTGATACTTTTACCTTTTGATCTATTCACATACTTAGGAAAATGTACCTGAAACGAATTTATTTTTTAAGTGTAATACATATCATACCATAAAAATATTCCTTGTGACTACCATTAAAATGTGAAGTTTGTAGACGACTAACCTCCCTCCCTCCAGTACTAAATGGTATGCTCCTAGCAGTCTGCTCTCGCGAGATGTGGAGAACATTCTCAAGATACAATTGAGTTTCCGTGCGTTTTTATCAGAAATTGATACTATCTGGTGTCTGTATAATTTCTGGGACGTGTTTTCATCATACTGTCTTTCTTATCCCCTTCTACATATTGCCTACTGAAGCATGCTGCGTGTGAGATCGGCACTATATCAGTCCTGGAGGGGGTATGTACTTTCACATGAACATACGAGACTAATTCACCTTTAGTTTGACTTTTTGAATGGCACCTCTAATGTATAGTTACTGTTCGTTTTCGGTGTGATTTTAATAATCTATTTGCAGGCCGTCGCAGAGTCGTTCTAACTGTAAACAATTAGACCTACCAGTTAGAAAATTAAGACAAAGTTGTGTTGTGTAATGATTTAACATGTTCTTACTGGACCTGACATGACATAACAATAGCAAGTAGCGATGCCACCAATTTCTAGGCTTAGTCACCATTCCGTGATTCCGTATGGGAGACACAGTATCTAAAAACCATTTTAATTCCTTGTAGTCACTGCCGACGTGCTGGTCCTGCGCATAGCTTAGCTGTAACAGCGGCTCTTCTCAACCTTTTTTAGCCTTGTGACCCCCTCTCCCTCCATGTGGAGTCAGTCAGCTGGTCTGGGACGCGAGGGGGGACTCGGAATTGGACGGACTCGGATAGTGTGAATAGATAGCTATACTTCTCTGGCTGGGACTACTGCCGTGGGAAGCCATCTTACCAGGCTAGGAACCACTGCTCGAGAAGGCATTACAGGTGTATAGGAAGAGAAGAGACTGGAAGCGTTTGTATCAGCCTCTGGTGTTGAGCAATAGGCTATCAGGAGCCTTGGGGCAGCTGCATTACCCAACATAATTTCCATGTATTCGTTTTTGCTCTGTCACACCTATAAATGGTAAATGGACTGCACTTATATAGTGCTTTTCCACCTTAGCGGCACTCAAAGCGCTTTACAATGGCCTCTCGTTCACCCATTCACACACCAATGTGTGCAAGGTGCTAACCTGCTCATTGGGAGCAATTTTGGGTCAGGTGTCTTGCTCAAGGACACTTCGACATGTGGACAGTCGGAGCTGGGATTCGAACCACTGACCCTCCGATCATTGAACGACCCGCTCTACCAACTGAGCTACAGCCAACCCCAAATGTAAAACATTTGACATCTTCCTGAAGAGTCCAGGTGAATGAGTAGGGGAGAGTTGGGTCAAGTGTAACACTTTTTACTCTTTTCCAGATTACTTTGAGACTAATTCAACTAGATTAGTCATGTTTTGCTATATTATAGTCAATATAGTTACACATGTCTATTCATTTGTCATATCATGTAAAAGTCCCCATAAATTACATAAAGAGTGCAATATTGATTTATTTTTGAGAAGTCAGATGTTACAGTTGACCCCACGGGTGGGGTAAAGTGTAACATGGTGTGGGGTCAAGTGTAACACATTACAAAACCACAAATAAGATCATTAAAAGATTGTATTAAGTTAACATCATCATTAAATATCTTTCATAACTTAATTAATAATTTATTAGCATTTTTAACATAGAAAAACATTTAAAATGTGAAATGTAAACATGTAATCAAGCGAAATTAATTACATGACTGCCAAGTTATGCAACACATCAACAGGCCTACTACGGCTGGGTATCGATACTGATTTCCAAAAATGAATGAGTAAGTGCACTGTTGTACTGTCGTAACATTATCAGATTGTCTTTTTCTTTGTCTGGCTTCCTCCGTGAAATGTAAGCATTTATTTGAAAGTAGGTAAAGAATTAAAATATCAGTGATTAAAATAGCTGCTGTCCATATAGTGTTACTGTGCCATAGTGGATCTGCTCTAAGCATTCTACAGGGTCTAAGAATAGCCATGAAAAGAGCTAGTAAGCACCTTAAGACCTTTGTGGATCTAGGAAGTAGACAGTCTCCTGAGTAGAATAGACTATACTTTTACTGAGACACCAAGAATATATTTTTTTATGTACAAAGCAAAATGACGAATGTGTAAATGTCAACAACAATAGAGAAGTAGGAATGATGTAATGGCACATTGACTCCTTACTAAAGGAGCTGACAAAGTTAAGGGTTCTCAGAGTAAAATCCTGATTTCTGCCTGGCTCCACCCAGTTGGACACTATCTCAGACCCTGACCTTCAGTGGCTGTTTAGACTGCTGTAGTTAATCATACATGAGGGAGTGAGGGGAGGGGCGGCTGTAGCTCAGTTGGTAGAGCGGGTCGTTCAATGATCGAAGGGTCAGTGGGTTCGAATCCCAGCTCCGACTGTCCACATGTCGAAGTGTCCTTGAGCAAGACACCTAACCCCAAATTGCTCCCAATGAGCAGGTTAGCACCTTGCATGGCAGCTACCACCATTGGTGTGTGAATGTGTGTGTGAATGGGTGAATGAGAGGCCATTGTAAAGCGCTTTGAGTGCCGCTAAGGTGGAAAAGCGCTATATAAGTGCAGTCCATTTACCATTTACCATTTGAGGTAGCCAAAGGTTTGGTGGTGGTGGTGGTGATTTTAGTGGATATGTTTCATCAGAGCTGGAGGTTTAGAAGGACAATATCAGAAAGTCCAGCTAGCGTTAAGTTGCGTATGGCAACAGTAAACAATGAACAACTATTTTGGACTGCGGAGGGCTGAAAGCGACACGATTTTGCAAAATTGAACAGTACAGTACAGTAACCCATATAAAAAATACAACAGCGCCGTGCTATTGTATAAAAGCAATAACACACTCTGGGCTGTGCTTTATCATGGTTATTGGCACAGCTGTGCAGGGCTGGGCGTGTTTGTGTCGTGCCTGTGCTGCAGCACAGCCGTGCCAATAACCACGATAAAGCACAGCCCAGAGTGTTATTGCTTAGCCTAAATGTGTGTAGAAAGATGTTAGCAGTTAGCAGAAATTGGCCTTGATAATACATCCCTACTGCACTACAGAGGATTTACAGTACATAGCATAGTACAGTAAGTTAACAGGCCAACTTTCACTCATGTGTTTTCACACACAGCTGCCACGTCTCTTTAGAATCTCTTAGGTCTGATTCAGCCTCGTTAAGATACGTAATAAAATTTTATTGAATATTTTATACCAAAGCTGAATTACTGATGTGGGTCATCTTAGGCAACTCATTATAGATGCCAGCCACAACACCCACTGTGGTGCAGGTTACCACAATACCGTAGTATGCTGGACAGAAACCTGGCAGAACCAGCCCAGAGAGCACAGCACGGCCTGTCTACTTATTAAAAGACGGGGTTCAACACCCCAGCCTGACTGATTCTTATCAAGGCCAGTTCAGTCTTCTGCAGGTCAAAGGCACTGGCTGATCTGGACTTTTGGCTTGATGCCTGATTTATACTTGGATGTTGGAGATGGAATGAACCTGGATGGGATTCATCACCTTCTTTGATCACATGATGACATTATGGTCGTTATAAAGCTTTACAACAGTGCTACACAACTTTGTAAGATGTTCTGCCTCTGCCTGCATTCAAATCAAATCAAACTTTGTTTATATAGCACATTTCATACACAGAGGCAACACAAAACAGGGATGTACAAATCATACGCTTCATTTTCCAGAGGGAAGCAAGAAAAACAGTTCATTTGGACCAATATAGGTGAACTGTAAAAAAATCTTTACTGACCTCTCTCAACCAGACGATCAAGCAAGGTCCTGGGAAATGTTTAATTATATAAGCTAGGAACATTTTACAGAGCAAACATGTTATCAGGTATTATTACAGCAGGATTTATAAGGCTATCAATTGTTGAAAAGAGCACATTCAAAAGGTGAATAATTTTATCGATTTATAGATGTACATTTTTAAAAGTGGTCTTTCCTAGCATTTCTTATTGCTCCTATTGAAGGCAGACATATGTTCTTTAAGAATGTCATGGTGGACCTGCAGCTTGGTCTTTCTCCATGCATTGGTGGGTTCTAATATGTCTGTCTGTTGTGCTATGTGTCTATCTGCCTGTCTGCCTGTCTGCCTGTCTGTCTGTCTGTCTGTCCGTCTGTCTGTTGTTCTATGTGTCTGTCTGTTGTTCTATGTGTCTATCTGCCTGTCTGTCTGTCTGTCCGTCTGTCTGTTGTTCTATGTGTCTGTCTGTCTGTCTGTCTGTCTGTCCGTCTGTCTGTTGTTCTATGTGTCTGTCTGTCCATGTGCAGGCTCAAGACCACCCCCCGTGCTACTGTGGAGGTGAGGAATGAACCTATCCTGGGATTCGAGGAGGGCAGTAAGGAGAGGGGTGAGCTTCAGAAGGTCAGTTCACATTCTGCTGTACACACACACACACACACACACACACACACACATTCAAGTACTCTTATACTGAAAAAGGTTGCGGCCAAACAGAAAGCTCCATGGAGGAATGAGGAGATCGATAAACTTTAGAGAACATGCAGAAGAGCTGAGCGCACATGGAGGAAGACAAAGATGCAGGTTCACATCTCTATGTTTTTTAATAAGGCATTAAAGAATGCTAGAAGAGATCACCTCTTGAAATTGATCTTCAGAAATCATAACAATTCCAGGGCGCTTTTCTTAACCCCTTCGTGTCCGAAAATGCCCAAATCACACAAAAATAGAGACTCATGATATTGCATGCATTATAGGATTAAATGCATCAAATGGATCATCTACAATGACTATTAATAAAGGAGGTCATGTATTCTAAATGAATACTGCAGAGGCGTAGCCAGAAATCATCTGGTGGGTGGGCGGAGGCAAAAAAGATGGGTGGGCAACGAAGCACAATTTATGCCCCAGTTATGGTAATAATATTATGTATTAGGGTCTTGAGCATACTACCCTGAAACATGTACAGAACATGGAACATGGCAAACCATGCACTTTACAGCTGCATTTCTTAGAGCTACAAGGAGTTTCACTCTTGCAGCCACACCGGATCATCTTCAGGATGTAGTCTGGAACCAGTTTGACATCTTCTGGTAGGTGGATTGGGATCAGTGCCCTGTTACTGGTGTCCTTTTTCCGTCCAAATTCCTCTGGGGTCATTGCAGGTAGCAGATTGTTATTGAGATTTTGCCACAGGTACGCTTGGAAGTGGGCCCTCTTTACATGTTCAGTGAACTCTTCCTTTGTTGGAGGTAGAGCAGCTAGATTTGGTGAAGACGTGTCCTTTCCCATTCTTTTTCCCCCAGACAAGTCGCCTTGTGTGTGTCATGTCCGTGCTCTCTGTTATGCCATAACAGGCTGAGAGGTGGTAAGCTACATCTGTAGCCACAGCTGCCCTGGGGCAGACTGACAGAAGCGTCCATTCACATTCACACGTTGCATGTCTTTATGATGGTGGGGGAAGCCGGAGTACCCGGAGGGAACCCACGCAGGCACGGGGAGAACATGCAAACTCCACACAGAAAGGACCTGGAACGACCGGGATTCGAACCCAGGACCTTCTTGCTGTGAGGCGACAGTGCTAACCACTGAGCCACCGTGCTGCCTGAAGTATGCATGTTAGAACTGTTGCGTGCACATTGACCAGGCAGTTTGACTGACAGATTCATTCATGTGTCAAATCTCTTACTTCATTGATTACGGTCGATTACTGTCGGGATATACAGAGACCTTTAACATTTTGCCCAAAATTAAGCAAAGGAGATTGTACCTTTAACTTTGTTTTTATTTATTCCGTACAGCACAGTGTGCCACATTTGCTTGTATGAACAGTGCTATATCTAAATAAAGTTGACTTTGACTTTACACATGTGCATGCATAATGATGTATCCCTAATTTGTGCTACCCATGCGTTTGTGTGCTTGCGTGTGTGTGTTCTGTGCGCGCGTGTGTTTGACAGGCCTTGAACGAGCTGAGTGGGAAGACAGAGGAGATTCCCTGTGTGGTTGGGGATGAGCATGTGTGGACCAAAGACATCAGATACCAGCTATCGGTGAGTGGAGTCACCAGCTTGTCTGCTATCTGATACACTCTACTGCCCTGTCTGACACTCTACTGCCCTGTCTGACACTCTACTGCCCTGTCTGACACTCTACTGCCCTGTCTGCAAATATCGGAGCTTGGGGACTAAACCTCTCACTGCTCAGTACAGCATTCGTTTATCCAATCAGAAGCTTTCAGGTATTATCATGTTTAACTGGATAAGGGCCATGGTAATGTTTTGCTATCAGCTGTTATCCTGGGTCTCTGATAAGATTTCAACAGGTTCCATAAACTTTGGGTGTGGAGAGACAGTTTTTCATTATCATTCTTTCTGGCTAACCTTGAGTCAAAACATTGAGGAGTCTCGCTTATTAACAACTGACCTTCCTTTGTCTATTTTCTTTTCCAAAAGCCCTTCAACCACTCTCACAAAGTGGCCAAGTTCTGCTACGCTGACAAGGTAATTGTTTACCAAGCATTGAGTGAGTTAAACGGTACCGATTCTTAAACGTACGTTCATAAGGCTATTCTGTTAAGATAAGGGAGTACATGAGTCTGACCCACTCTGGGATGTGAATCCCCTAGGATCTGTTGAACAAAGCCATCCTGGCATCGGTGGCGGCTAGGCGAGAGTGGGATCTCAAGCCTGTCCAGGACCGCGCCCAGATCTTCTTCAAGGCTGCGGATGTCATTAGTGGACCCAAGAGAGCAGAGATCCTAGCCAAGACTATGATCGGCCAGGTAAAGGTCTACAGTCATACATTTAAGCAATAAACCACGAGAGGCCATGTGTTATACTGAAAATGGAATGATATGCGGTCCCAGGTGTGTGTTACAAAGTATTTTAACACGGCTTCCAGCCAATCAGAATCAAGAACCAGAACTAACCGTTGTATAATAGACAGCATTACCCTGTAGTGCTGATTGAGCTGCTGGCAGCCAGATATCACGCTAGATACTCCTCAAATCTGAAGTAGATTCCGATATCAGTGGTAGTTCTGTCTGATATCTCCTTCCTTTGGTGTCTTCTAGGGTAAAACTGTTGTGCAGGCGGAGATCGACGCAGCTCCAGAGCTGATCGACTTCTTCAGGTTCAACGCCAAGCACGCCATCGAACTGGAGAAGCAGCAGCCCCTGGACAGCGATGGCAGCACCAACACTATGCTGTACCGAGGCCTGGAGGTGAGCGATCCTCATCTGCACATCAACACCCTACTAGGCTTACTAGGCCAAGCACCGAAGACACCCTATTGGTTTTATTACGGTTTTCCTTGACGTGCTCGAATAACTCAAAGTCCTCGACCAAAAATGCTATAACTCGCCACATCGAAATTACAGACCACAAGTAACTATGCCACAAAGAGTCACCACGATTCAACCATAGGTGACGCTACAGTCACTAATTCAGAACATTTCTTTCTACTTCCAGCTTTTCAAAAGCGGTATTTGCACCTCTCTAACCGCGTGTGGCAGTTAGCTCATGGTCTTTGTGAGACGCAAGGCTTATTTGGGGCAATTTTGCACAGTACCTAATTTACATACATTCAAATGAGCCTGGTGCAGCCGTGGGGCTATTTGCTCATCGGTGCAGTTTGTAACTTTTCACCCTTTCCGTGTGCTTTGTGGATTGGATGCTATTTTTTTCTCTCATTTGCATGGGTTTTGTTTGTCATGTGCAATCCTTTTGTTGATTTGGCCCCAAGTCTTGTAACAGCAAAATCATCGTTTGGCGCTCCGGGCCAGTGTAACAACTGGATGGGGAGCGCGTTACAAATGCAGTACCTATACCTATACCTATCGTCCGCCTGATCTATTCTCACTGCCTGAAAAACCACTATGTACAGTAGGCTAATACCACCTGTCAGATTGTTTTTAAGAATTCAAAGGCACGCCCATTGTACTTTCATCATATTTTCATTTACGTTTTCAATGACCATTGTAGCCTCTTAATGTGGTTATGGTGTATCGCTGCGTTCGTTGGGCTTGAAGCTTGGCCCCTGTATCGCTCCTTTCTGCTATATCTATCTATGTATTATGATCAAACATTGGCAGCTAGTCAATCTGTCCTTGAAACTAATTTTAATAATGACCTATTGCATGGTTTATCCCAGGGTTTTGTAGCTGCTGTCGCCCCTTTTAACTTCACTGCGATTGGTGGGAATCTTGCAGGTACCCCTGCTATCATGGTAAGTCCCTTCCTACTCTCTGTACTTGACAGAAAAAAATAAAACTGAAGCATTCATTTTTTTAATCTAAATCTACACTGTATTCTTGAGGTGTGTGTCCTGTGGTGTCTCTTCCTGAAGTGTAGCGTCTGTCCTGTCCTGTGTCTGTCCCCCAGGGTAATGTGGTTCTGTGGAAGCCCAGTGACGCAGCCATGTCTGCTAGCTACGCTGTGTACCAGGTGCTGAGGGACTGCGGCCTGCCCCCCGACATCATCCAGTTCGTCCCAGCTGACGGGCCAGTGTTTGGGGACACCGTCACCTCCTCCGAGCACCTGGCTGGTATCAACTTCACCGGCAGTGTACCGTATGTTATTAACTCTAATCTATTCCAATTTAATTCAGTTCTATTTTATTCTATTCTATTCCATTTAATACAAATACCTTAATTGGTCACACTTTACAATAAGGGTCACAAAAACATTAACTGTTATCAATCAATCAATCAATCAAAGCTTTATTTGTATAGCGCATTTCATACCCAGAGGCAACACAATGCGCTTCACAGAGAACAAGGGAGGTGGGCATACGACCCACCTCTACATATTCCAGAGCATTATCTAATGCTTATTTAGGGTTAGGTTAGGTTACTAATGTTAATTAATACCTTAGTTAAGCTTAGGGTTAGGGTTAGGTGAGTTAACCTTAGTTAACATAAATAACATTAGTAAATGGTTAATAGAGACATTAGTTAACTGTTACTGATGGACGGCGCCAGGGGCTACGGAGGGGCTTGACCGATACATGGGGGTGATAAGAAAAAAAGTTGATTTTCATGACAAGGGCCTAGGAATGATTTTGACATTAAACAAGTTCCTTTGTAACTGTGATCTGAAACCCCATGTTGTTCCTCTCCAGGACGTTCAAGCGCCTGTGGAAGCAGGTGGCCCAGAACCTGGACATCTACAGGAACTTCCCACGTGTCGGTGGAGGTAGGTGGCACCAGAAAGGCAGTCCTGGGTCCAAATACTTCCACTTTATTGCTTGCTTGAGTCAGCCTGGATTGTCAGGTGGGTGGGGTTTGCATATTTGGTAACAGCCCATTGGTTCCTTTGTGCCAGATGAGCAATCACGCACAGAAAAATAAATGAAAGTATTTCAAATAGTTTTTCAACCCAGGTCTGCAGGAAGGAACCTATATAGCCAGAACATTCTCATTTGATGATTTATGCATTATTTAGGTGATCCCTCTTGATACTGGTCAATAGTCCGACTGATGCAAACTGCATGGAAGAATATAGGGGTAAAGAAGCACCCATCCCTGCAGTCGAGGGGAGACGAGGATATTTATTGTTCTTATAGGGCTATCTTTGCATTGCATTTGTATTGTCTATTGTATTTGAATTGTCTTATGTTTGTATTTATGCACTAGGGAACTTTTTATGTACAGGTACTAACACATTAGTATTATTTGTATATGTGAATGCGTGTCTTTTTACGGCTGCAGCATGGGTGAAAACCCAAGCCAAATTTTCCATTTGTGGAACATAAAGTTGATCTTGAATCTTAGTCTCCAAAAGGCAGAAAACACACATTAGACTGATACCTGAACATGGGGAAATTCACCTCTGGCTGATCTCAAACCTTTCATCAGATGTGGCCTCTCTCATTTCTCACCCTGCCTTTCAGAGTGCGGAGGTAAGAACTTCCACTTTGTGCACAAGTCTGCAGATGTGCAGAGTGTGGTAATGGGAACTGTCCGGTCTGCATTCGAGTACGGAGGACAGAAGTGCTCGGCATGCTCCAGGATGTACGTTCCCGACACGTTGTGGCCCCAAATCAAACAGGGGCTCCTGGCCATTCACAAACAGATCAAACTAGGAGACGTGAGTAAAAACAACCTTCCCTTTGACCTATACTAGTAGAAGTACTGAAAAGGATAATGCTGGTGGCATGATAGCCTTGTGAGACCATTCTGATCTCGCGAGCTCACTTTCAGTTTGCCTCCGCTGATCAGTCTTGGACTTCCCCTTATATCGAGCGATTATTCTCCGATTGCATTTTGATCGGGCCAATTAGGGACTGTGTTCTGACTGTTATTCTGGCCCCCAATAGAATATAGTCCCTGAGTGTCAGTCTCCCGAAGCAACAAGCAGTAACGTTAACGTTAGTAGAATAAGCCATAAGTGGAGTTTTGCAGAAATAGCGAAGAAGAGTATGCAGTATGCAGAAGAGCATGTTTCTCAGAGGAAAATAAGTTTTTGCCGTTCCTCCGACTGGATTTGGCAACGGTTTTGTTACGCTGATTGGTTGAATGAGTTAGACTGTCAAGGCAAGTACTTCTGCCCACAATAATGATAAATAATAAATAATCTCGTTTGAGATAGGGGGAAGGCCAGACAGATCTGCTCACTGAATGTGAGCTCGCTAGATCAGGATGGTCTCATGAGGCTAGTGATATGACTGTTTCCTACACTTATAGTCAACTTGAGGTACACTACCCTGTTGGGGCTAAGAGAACTTGCGATACAAAGGAGAGTGATACATGTACATCCTCAATCACAAAGAATGCACAGTCTCTATTTTTTGTGAGAATACTTCTGTTTATCTGTTTATAATTTGATGTCACGGTTGTCAGAGAATGGTTTGTTGTTATTCTGTCTCTCTTCTATCCAGCCGGTGAAGGACTTCAGTACCTTCTTCTCTGCTGTAATCGATGACAAGGTACCAAGCTGTCTGTAACTTGAATACAACACAGATGTATCAGTTTGATCCAGATGTTGCCTCCAATGAAGACGATGTTTATAGCCTGTTAACTTTAGAGTGAATTTCCTCACCTCTCTTCTCCCATAGTCCTTTGCTCGTAACAAGAAGTGGCTGGACCACGCCAAGTCCTCCCCTAACTTGAGCATCATCGCTGGGGGCAACTGTGATGATGCAAAGGGCTACTTTGTGGAGCCCACCATCGTTGAGACCAAAGACCCACAGGACGCCATCATGAATGAGGTATGTCCGTAGGATGCCCTCTCTCCTATGATGCTTTTTTAGCCTCTCTTACTCTGAAGATGTAATTTAATGTAATGTATTGCTTTATAAATGTTCTTAGCCGGTAGACAAACACACTCCAGGAGCTTGCTCGATCGCCTTGTTGAGAGGGGTCAGGGAAGAATTTTTACAGCTCACTTATCTGGCCCCCGGGTGATTACTGTTTTTTTGCTTCCCTCTGGAATATGTAGGGGTGGGTCGTATGCCCTCCTCCCTTGTTCTCTGTAAAGCGCATTGTGTTGCCTCTGGGTATGAAATGCGCTACACAAATAAAGCTTTGATTGATTGATTGATTGATTGATGAGGTGAGAGTGGACAGGATTCTGTTGGTGAAATCATTGTCGTTTCCAGACTCTGATCTCACCATAAAAACACCATTTTAGTTGTCTGCCCCTGTTATTTACAGAATCCATAATTCCTAATGTGATGTGTTACTATTTTGTGGAAAGGAGAAGTAGGGCTACATGGGCAAGCCACTAGCAGGCCTCTAGGATAAGTGTGTGGATTACCCGACACGGACGCACAAAAAACACTGCTTATAGACGATCGCTGTGTGTTTGTTTAACCAAATCCTCCTCAGGCGCCCATCTATCACACCCCAGTTCACTCAGCTGTGGCTGAGCCTGCTACTCTTCATCCAAATGCCCATGGCACTAATATCTGATCACTGTCTTTCTGTCTGTGATTGTTTTGGCAGTCATATCTGATCACTGTCTTTCTGTCTGTGATTTTTTTTCTTCTGTGAAGAAAAAGCCTCGTTGCTTCCACAGTTCTCCAAAGTCGTGAACTACTCTGTGCGCATATCGACTGTGTATTGGCCTTTTCGAATGTTCCACTTACGCCAATCCAACTAGATGCATATGGAAGTCAACGCGTCCACCATATCGCGGATAATCAGATTTCACTTACTTTCCTTGCCGTCTTCAGTTCTTTCTTGGAGCTTCTAGCTTGTATGAGTGTGTGTGTGTGTTTGTTTGTTTGTTTGTGCGTGGGTGTGATGCGTGTGTGTTCGTGTCCAAACAAATTCAGGATCAAAAACAATAGCCTACTTTCTGTAAAATGTATCTTCAAGAAAATGTAAATAAATCCATGAGTCGGTAGCTGTGTGGTATAGCTGTACGGTTGACAAAGGTTTCCCGTGTTGCATCTAACATACCAGCACACCTGGCTCAATTAACTGGGGGGCTGTCATGTGTCCATGTGTGGACTATATTTCCTGTCCTTGGCTTCTTTCCCAGATGTCCACCGGGTGGAGTCATTGTTCATTTAATACAAGTTGATATAAATCGTCTTAATTTCCTAATTGGCTCCAACAGACTGTCAACATAGATGTTTGCAGTCCTTCCTTTAGCATATTTGCACTCTTCAACGAGTGTTTTCAGTTCCTGAGGTTCCTGGGGGCATGACCCTGAGGCCAGGACTTCAAACTCACTGGTCACTGCCCAACCAGCCTTCCTGACCCCGTCTTCTTCCCTAGAAGATCCGTCTGTAGAGGATCACTTCTGGGTTATCCAGGGGCATGCTGCTGGTCATTTCTGTCTGTTCCATGGCCTGGATCACTTCTCCACAGTCCTGGAGACTGTCGCCTGTCGCCTGTCTCTTGGTTGGAGCCACCGTTGTAGATGGGTACCGCGTGTGGGCATTTAATGATCAGTGTCTGGTCCAGACACGGCCCCGACCGCGAGGTAGACTGCTTGGACCGCTCAAAGACAGGGGCCAAACTCCTGTGGCACTGGATAAAGGCGAGCAGAGTAGTAGCCTACTGGTCGTTGGCGGCCCCCGCGTACTTGGGTCAGGGCCGCCGTAATGTAGCCATACTTTCCTGATACAAGTGTGTAGGGCTTTTTGGTATTCGGTAGGCCCAAGGCTGGAGCGGTGCTCAGAACATCCTTCAGGGTGTTAAAGACCAACTGCCATTTAAGAGAGGCTACTCATATAATTAAGTGTCCAAAGTGTATTTTTTGTTAGTTATCTAAATGCAAAGCAAGGTATACTGCTTATACTGCTACTAGTGGTCAGATACATCCCTAATCCCTATAGGTAATCTTATTTATACACAAATAGGTCATCAATTCTTGAGTACAAGAAGGATTTCACATTAAAAGACCACACCAACAATTGTGTTTAAGGAAGTTTACTGGAATGATGATCGGAATGGTTGACAATGAATGATGAATTGAATGAATAAGTTGAATTAGTGTCTAATCTAAAATTGCTAAAAAACTTTAGTGAGTTTTGGACTTCCGACACATGATTTTAAAGCTATTTTGATTTTAAGAAGTTTTAATAATTAGTCCGGGCAGAGACCTTCATGTATTTGTCATTTGTCTCCTCCTCAAAACACCCAGTCCCGACCCAGTGCTGCGCAGCGGCTATAATTCTTTTTTTGCTTTTCCCCTTGCTTTTCCATTGGATTAAAATCGACTGGTTGGGAGTGGTTCTTTCAAGCAGCCATATGCTTCAACGCTATGCCAGAAGTCCTATATAAATCAAGTTTGACTGATAAATGTATTGTTTTTTCTTCTTTAGGAGATCTTCGGACCCATTCTGACTGTCTATGTCTACCCTGAGAACAACTACAAGGAGGTCCTCCACCTGATCGACAGCACCTCACCCTACGCCCTGACCGGAGCCATCTTCGCTAAAGACAAGTAAGGTCCCATCTCTTCACCTGGGCTCATTCCATTCCAATGAGCTGATTTAGTTTTCCTATCCTTGCTCCCTTATTCACTTATTTTTTTATCATTTGCCATTAACAGATCTGAGAAAGCCCCCTGACATTTCCTCGAATTTAGGCACAGAATCTTTCAGTCTGGCTAACATTGATTCTAAAATGTACTAGCTGGCCTGATTTAGCTTGAAGCTGCACTAAGCATTTTCCAACTACTAGAGGGTGACAAACTAACACATTTTTAAAATACACCAAAGTCAAATTATACTGGCATACTACCCTGAGAGGCTATGGCCTGCGACCCAGGAGGAGGTTTGGAACCAGAGTGCCCAGGCCTACAACTGTAGACATTTTGCAGTTTCTTATGCAGAAAGGGCAATAGACATTGAGTGTGAACTCTTCAATCTGGACTGAAAAGGAGCCTCACTCAGAAAAGAAGCCTTCAAAGTCTTCGCTGGAGTGGAGCGTAGAGTCCTGCTGGTCGTTAGAAGCTTGTAAGCCCTGTATTCTGTTTTCCAGGAGTGTGGTGGATGAGGCAGCCAAGGTCTTGAGGAACGCTGCAGGGAACTACTACGTCAACGACAAGTCCACCGGCTCCGTCGTTGCTCAGCAACCATTTGGTGGCGCCAGAGCCTCAGGTGAGAATGCCCTTTGAACCCTCTCCTCTTTCTATCCTTGTACAAACCTAGACTCCTGAATTGTCAAACCAAATCCTGGCAATCATGATGATTTAGTTTATAAATATGACATAAATATGATGTTTTACTGTTTTTGTTAAATATATTTAGTTAATCTTTGAATTACTCTGAAATAGTAGTTATCTGTCAGTCAGGTTGAAAAGAGTGAAGCCAGAAAGATTTCAAGTGAAGCCAAATGTAACCGTTGGTTTTATAATCCGCAACCATTTGAACTGCTGAGTAAACCTTTCTATATGAAAGTGCATTAGTGTTTGTTAATAACACGTACAGTTCTAAACCACCTTCTCTATCTCCATAGGAACCAACGACAAACCTGGCGGCCCACATTACGTCCTGCGATGGACTTCCCCTCAGGTCGTCAAGGAGACTCACGTACAACTCAAAGAATGGAAGTATCCCTACATGGGTTGAAAAGGAAGTGCTGTACTTTAATCCCATCCATCCTAGCCCTCGTCCCTCCATCCAATCCGATCCAAATTTCCCTTGAGACACACCCCCTTTGACCTCTTTGAGCTGTTACATTGGCAACACCCCCTTTGACCTCCTTTTGACCTCTGTTACTCCCCTCCTCTCCACACAAGACTGAGATTGAAATGAAGAGAGACTCCTCATCTCCTCCTAAGTTTGATCATTTTCCCTATTGAGCCTGCACTGAAACAGACACATATAAGAATGTAACTTGCTGCTTGTAATTTGAACGGTGGTGCAACAGTACCCCCTGGTGGCCCCTCTGGAGCATGACCAGCAGCTGAGACAATGGATACATAGACTCAGTCAAACTTTTGTAGTCTACCATGGATTCCACAGGAGTGTGGCTAGATCACATTATAACGATGTGTTGTCTGTAAACGGAGTGGCATGGCTACTGTGAGCTGTTGATGTCTGGTCATCTGTTAATTCTCTTACTAGGGACAAACCATACTCTGAATCTTCCTAACAGGTATACTTGGTTTTCATTTAGAAAATGTTTTAACAGACAATTTGAAGAAGATAATGTCCATCTGTACTTGTGCACACAACCCAGAAAATCGGAGCACGCTTGAATACAGCAGGCTCAGAGCAGACTAAATATACGTATCAATGTCAAAGCCAAGACATTGTGTAAAGTTCTGTGTCTGTGTTAGAGCTGAGAAGAAAATAAACCAATGACTGAGTTTAGGGCATTTCAGTGTGCTGAATCTAAAATACTGATGTAATGAAAACCTCTGGCCATCACAGTCTCTGATTGGCTCATCTTGTATTCTGATTGGTTGGCCGAGTTGTCACGGGGTAGTGCCCCGCCCCCTGCACTGACCTCTAATGAGGCAGAGAGGAACGTGTTGTTACTTTGGCTGGCTGGGCTGACAGCATAGATGATCTGTGGCTGTTATACATGGATATATACTGTACGTTACAGGCTATACAGTATATGTTATGTCATATATGGCAATATTGGGTGCTGTTTACTGGCTTAGGCCTATAATTAACCCGTCTTAGGTACATAAACCTTGCTTTGCCAGATAATCAATGTTTTTTTCAGCATTAGAATATTTACTGACATTTCACTCGTAAAATAGTCTTTATGAAGAGCATCTGCACTTTTTTGATGTTGATTGTGTGCGATTGCTCAGTTTATATCTCAATTTTACGCTGTATTCATAGTGTCTGTACAAAAAAGAAAAAATAATATATATTTTCAATAAATGTATTTCTATTTTAATCTTTATTCTGTTTTAGTGCATATGCAAGTACAGATTTATCATCAAAATGTGCCTGTTTTAATATGGATTGACTTAAGGTATTTAATTTGTTGTAATATTAAATAATTTATTAATTATAACAAATACATTGTCCTTAATTCTTGATGTGACTTAATTTAAGTCTCAATAAAACATGGGCATTTTGCTGATACTCCCTTACCTGTTGAATTACCTGTTAAATTTCAAACATGGATCATCTTACCTCCTCCCCTATCCTTTTCACTCATTTTGTCACAGTTGCACAACCACTACTCTAATACAGAACCTTCCAGAACAGATTCTGACTGAATGGGGAAATGCCCTGATCTAAAAACGGATCCTCACACTGAGCTGTCAAAGTACACAGCCAGGTTTTTACTGCTGTCTTGGCCAGGATGTTGGGAGTGTGTGGAGAGAGGCACCTCCATCTTGTCACTCACACAAGGCCACAATGTCCAGTCAGTGACACACTCCCGTCACATTAAAGACTTGTTAGAAGGAGGCACCGTCACCTGGCTTTCTTACCACTGTCTGTCACACTCTGTCACAGAGCTGAGAGAGACACACTTCCTCACACTTTGAGACTAAGCTTTATTGCAGTGGGTGAGAACATGGGAAAGGATCTCTCTGAAGACTCCCTAACCACATCCGGAGCATAAGGCTAAAGATGCCTTTCAAATAGCCCTCATGAGAACTCACTTCAATAGGCCATGTTGTTTTTTAGCCTCTCTTACTCTGAAATGTAATTTAATGTAATGTATTGCTTTATAAATGTTCTTAGCCGGTAGACAAACATACTCCTGGAGCTCACATCCGTAGCATAAGGCTAAAGATGCCTTTCAAATAGCACTCATGAGAACCCACTTCAATAGGCCATATTTAGTTTGTGCTTAACCCAGAAGGCTAATAGTATGATAAATGGTATACTGTATTCAAGGAACGGAATGTGAATATATTTAATATGCAACACACATATGCACAATGGATGACAGCCGCATAGACATAGTTCTATCTTTGTGGGAGAGTGGTTTTAGTATTACATTTTGTATTGTTCAGGTCAAAGCTATTCTGGTCTCTTTCATTAAGTTATGCGAAGAATGCGTGGGCCAAGTGCATTTCTAATATTTAATGCAAAGGAATGCATTGTCATTATGTCCATTTTCTACTTCAATAAACTTATCAACACTAGTCATATTTTCACTGTCTACTGTATCCTCAGTTGGAGGTTAATATTCACAAGGCAATTTGAGATTTCTGGGGGCCATTTGGTCATATTTCATTAGCAATAAAGACAAATATTGAGAATGTTGGCTCAAAACGCGACTCACTCCTTTAAACTGACAGCTCTGAATTGTCTGAGCGTGGGAAAGCTCTGGTTGGCCAACGCTTTCCGGAGGCGGCGAGGCTGCCTTTGTATTCAGTAACGGCAGCTGTTGGTGGAGCATTCAGGTTGAAAATGTCTCCTCAATAGAACATGTATGGGTCTCATGTCACAAGTCTCCCATGTAACCAATGTTTTAGTTCTTGCAGTGGACTAAATAAGACTATCTCCATATTTGCATGATGTCACTGACATGCTGACCATGACTGGAAAGAAGGATCCCAGGAAAGCTAGTGTCCATCACGCACAATGTCTGCCACCCACTGCACACCCACACCTGCAAACTTGTCACGTTTTGGCTACAGTCACCTTTGTTATGTCAAACAGGGTAGTTGAAGTGAATCTAGAGGGTTTTCATTTTGTATGTTGTCACCTTTTTCACTACTCAAGAGTTTGCAGGTCTGACACCATAGTGAAGCAGAGAAGTCTGTTCAGCGGTAGGCTGCTGTCACAGTGGAGGACTCTGCTCTGCTCCCATCTCTCTCTCTCTCTCTCTCTCTCTCTCTATCTCTGCACCCCCTCTCTCTCTCTCTCTCTCTCTCTCTGCACCCCCCTCTCACTCTCTCTCTCTCTCCCTCTCTGCTCCCCCCCTCTCTCTCTCTCTCTCTCTCTGCACCCCCCCTCTCTCTCTCTCTCTCTGCCCCCCCCCCTCTCTCTCTTTGCTCTCCCCCCTCTCTCTCTCTCTCTATCTCTGCACCCCCCTCTCTCTCTCTCTCTGCTCCTCCCCCTCTCTCTCTCTCTCTCTCTGCACCCCCCTCTCTCTCTCTCTCTCTCTCTCTGCACCCCCCCCCTCTCTCTCTCTGCACCCCCTCTCTCTCTCTCTCTCTGCTCCCCCCCTCTCTCTCTCGCTCTCTCTCTCTCTCTGCTCCCCCCCCTCTCTCTCTCTCTCTACACCCCCCCCCCCCTCTCTCTCTCTCTCTCTCTCTACACCCCCCCCCCTCTCTCTCTCTCTCTCTCTCTCTGCACCCCCCCCCTCTCTCTCTAGGTCTCTGTATCCTGTCCTTCCCTTAATCATTATTCATATCAGCACTGCTTTCTTACTGTTTTTGCAACAGTATTTTATGTTCATATATGGTGTATTTTTTCCATTTTATTGTATATTGGTAGATTTTTAATCAGAATCTTTGACAGTGTGTGTGCTATGTTTTCCTGTGCTACTGTGTACTTAATTCCTTCAGGATTAATTGAGTATTTATCTATCTATGCTGCCTTTCTCCATACCCTCCTACGACTATTTATTAACTGGGTTGCCAGTTCGAATCCCAGCTCCTGTCCACATGTCGAAGAGTTCTTGGGCAAGACACTGAACCCCAAATTTCCCCCAAAGAGCAGGCTAGCACCTTGCATAGAAGCTGCCACCATTGATGTGTGAATAGGTGAATGAGAGGTCATTGTAAAGCGCTAGGATGGAAGCTCTTTATTGAAGTGCAGTCCATAATGTGGTTTCTCTGGGAGGTTTAAGCAGGAGGCTGCAAGTTGTATAACAACATTTTTCTGTTCATTGTAGTATAATTTATTTTTCGCACTGGACAATATATCAATGTGATACATAGCATTCAAAGTCAAGATGTAGGACACATTCTCAGTAACAAGTACAGTAGCTTATAGCCACACTGAATCAACAATCAGCATATGCTAGCTATAACCATACACTGAATCAACATATTACAATATGTAACAATATTTGCCATCACATTGTGAAGATAGATCATTCCCTGAATGAATTGCATTAATAGGACAAATGTTTTCCAACATGAAAAGATTATAGCTCATAAAACGAACCAACAATAAATTGTCTTGTTATTGACAGACTCAGTTCTGCGCGCTCTCTCGTGCCCGCGCATCACCAGGGTCTCCACAGCGGCGCGCTTCCACCTGTTGAGGTGACGCGCTTTGGAGAGAGACTGTTGCGCGACACAACCGGGCGGTTTGGAGTGGGCACGGACCGGGCACCCATCCGGTGAGACCGGTGGCAGTGACTGACGAGTTTCTGTTGCGATTCAGACGGCTGGTTGTGCGCCGAGAGGAAACGTAGCGTCTCTTCCAGACACTGGGTGAATCCCTCTGCGTAGCTCCGACCCTGTGCGCCGGCGTGGACCGGGGGGTTGTCTCTCAGATAGAACACGGTAGTCTCGAGAATGTCCGCTTTCTCCAGCTTGGAGTTGGGTTGATGCGCTTGGAGCTCTTTGTGGAGGAGTGATTTGAGCTGCTCGATGCTGCTGTTGATGCGATCTCTACGCATCTTCTCCACTGCTGGTTTCCTTAGCTGGGGGGGGGGGGGAAAGGAGGTACAGTTAGACCTTTGAAGTTTCCAAAAATGTTCAGTTTCAAATAGATCACACACACACAGACACACACACACACACACGGACTATTTGTAGCTATTCTACTTACTTTGATTTTATCTTTAGTGTTAAGCGCCAAGGTGCAGACGTTGACAGGTGCCATTGCTGTAGGGCGTGTTGTGCTTGAAGCTTAGAGTTTGAGTCTGTCTCTCTCTCCTCTCCAGAGCCATTTATACACCCCTGGTCCCTCACACTGTAAACGTGGGTCTCCCTTTGACAGCGGGTTCCCACACTAGCCAGCCAATCAGGAGCGCGGACAGTACAATGACAAAGACTTCAATTACTTCATGCTAAATTGACTGTCTATTGCCCGGGGACAATGAGCCTGTCCCGAGGGAACAGGTGGACTGGGTCATAAAAGAGGGCCATGAAATAGTTGACTCCATTCACATGAAAGGCAGCCAAACCAAAAGGCGGGAAAAGTTGTCCATAATTAGTGAATGGGGCTCCAAAAAGATTATTCGGCATCAAGAGATTGGAAGAGGCGTTTTGGACGTGGGGATTTTCCCGCTAATATTTTGAATAAATATATTTTTTATTCATTCTACAATTAGATTTGATTAACGGTTTATGCTTGCTGGTGTTAAAGTTATTATCAAAATCACTATCATAAATAGCGACTATTGTCTGATTTAGTGAGTGTGCCAATGTCATGTTCTTGCACTCTAAGATAACTCTCCCCTGTTCTCATCCCCCATGCACTTTGCACTTTTAGACTTTCGACTTTTATTGTTGTTATTGTTACACAGTCCTGTATGTTTTATTGTAATTCTGTCCTGTTGTTTGTAACTTAGTGTAACGAGTGCTGAATGATTGTGAACAGGTCACACTTGAAAATGAGTCCTCTGAACTCAACGTGTTTTTTTTACCTGTATAAATAAAGGTAAAAAAAAAAAAAAAAAAAAAATCTTGTAATGAGATTAAACAAAGGTTATAACAAATAGTAATAGAAGCTTATTATTTTAGTTATTAATTAATAGGCTAGTTCCATGAGTGTTGATGAGGCCTAGGGAGTGTTTGATAGTCGCATATCTGAAACATAGCAAACTATTCCTTTTTTGGTTGCTATCCCTTTTTCAAGAGATTGAATCAACGTGATGTTTTCCCGTCTGGTCTCTTGGGAATGAGATGGCCTGTTGAGTGCCGTGACTAACGCGTATTGAGCGGCACACTTCTATTGTTGGGCCGTGGAAGTGTGCTGTGGGAAAGTTGGGACAACACGGTCCCCAGGATCAGTCTTTGAAGACAGGGAGACAGGGGGCAGCTGCTGGCCTCACTGCGCGGGAAACCGCTGGCAGCTCGGGTGAACTTTGTAGACTGGCAGACCTGTTATCTTATAACTTAGACATTTCACTTACAAGAAGGGCTTTTTTTCTTGCTTTTTTTTGCTCCATTATGAACATATGTCTTTACTATTTGAGTGCGCATGTCAGAACAACACTTAACAAACGTGTTCACTTTTTCATAACTGTAATTTATGGTGTTCAATATGATGTGAACAATGCTTCAGATAAGCATTAGGCTAAGCCTATTTTCACATAGATAGGTTACTCACATTTCTCATAACATTTTTTATTTTTAGTTCTGGATCAATCAAAGAACGAAGAGGGAGGGGTTATCCAAACTTGCTTCTACCTCACTTATCTCTCCCGCCAAAACAGGCCATGTAAAGGGCACCACAATGCATTCCTGGCTGTTGTGTGGACCCAGACCCAGGCTTTGACCGTGTGCCCTTCCCTGGCCTGGGAGGCTGGGCACAGATCTCCCACAAAGGGAAGGGCAGGTTCTGTGTGTCACACACACGCCCCATGAAATATCCTTGTGACTCCAGCCCCACACACACACACACACACACACCCACACACACACACACACACACACACACACACACACACACACACACACACACACACACACACACACACACACACACACACACACACACACACACACACAGAGAACCTGGGAAAGGCCTGACCTCTCCACAGAGGAGGCAGATCTGTCCCTCTTAATGTGGGCGCTGGTCTATGGCACTCCAGGAACATGTGACCTGACATTCCCAGTCAAGGCGTGCGGTGGAGAAAGATTGGCGCGGGAAACCTCTGGCTTGTCGACCACCTTCTGTCAGGACTGAGATCTGAGACCTCATTCAGTGTTGTGATTTATTCTTGGTAGGTGACACCCAGTCCTGAACAATATTTCTAATGGAAGTCCGCAAACATCTTCATTTTTAATCTTCTTGGACATGTTTTTCAGGCATTGATATTGATTAATTTGATGATCTTCAGACCAAGATGTCACCCATGTTTTAACCTTTTATTGATAGAGTTGTATTTTTAAATGCAGAGTGACTGTATACAGTGTGTGTGTGTATGTGTGTGTGTGTGTGTGTGTGTGTGTGTGTGTGTGAGTGTGTGTGTATGTGTGTGTGTGTGTGTTTATGCCGCCCAGTGCTTACCTGGAGCGTGTTAAAGCTAAAGGTGGTAAAGCAGAGTGGAGTGTGTGAGAGCCGCTGGCTCGTCCAGTAGATGTCCAGATGGTCTATTGAAGCCCCGGCATAATGAGGGCTGACGGATCAGTGGCGTCCACGGCGGGGTGGGGCGCTGCCCTGAATAGGGGGCTTAAGTGTGGGAAAGAGGCGCAGGTCGCAGCTCTCACACACACACACACACACACACACACACACACACACACACACACACACCTCAAACCGTCTCTGTGGCTTTGAGCCCAGATACACGAGTGTGTGTGTGTGTGTGCGCGCGTGTGTATGTGTGTGGGGGAGGGAGTGTGTGTGTTTGTGTGTGCGCGCGTGTGGGGGAGGGAGTGTGTGTATGATGAGGGCGCCATAATGATGCCATCCCTATTCATCGTGAGTTGAAGGGGAAAGGAATGTCCACATTGGAATGCACGGTTTCATCTGCATAGTTTGCCATGACTCACTTCTGAGAAATGTGTCTTGAGGAGTTTGAAAAGAAAGACCAGCGAGTGGTTTTCCCTCCAAAAAGGCTCTTGCCATCTGCTTCTTTACAGGCAGATTTGCATGGCCTTTCAAAACACATCAAGCTCTTTTTAACTTCATGTTTTGCCTTTATTTCTGAACTATTTGCAATGCAACCCATAAGGATTTAAATGAAACTACAATATACAGATAAATACTCATTCTACTGACTTGATTTTGAGATATGAAAAAATTTAATTATCTAACACTCCAGCCCATAAGTGTGTTCAGTGTAAAATAACAGTGTTTTTATCAGAGTATTAGATGACAGCATATGTTTGAACACATGCTCCATTTCTAAGAGGCATCATGAGAGGAGAGGTGTGAAGTGTGCCCCCCCAGGTGTGATCCCCCGTCAGTAAGTGTGCCCCCCCAGGTGTGATCCCCCGTCAGTAAGTGTGCCCCCCCAGGTGTGATCCCCGTCAGTAAGTGTGCCCCCCCAGGCCAGGCGCTGTGAGCGCGTGGTGGGGGTGAGAGCACACACGTTCCTCAGGTACCGCGGCGCCTGTGATCCAGGCAGCGGGTTGAAAGGCTGCCTCTGGGGCTGATGGGAGATGGGGGTGGGGGCGGGGTGGACAGAGGGGCGCTAGGGTGTGCTCTATTGACTGGAGGATGTGTGAGTAGGATCCTGTCCTGCTTTCCCACACTCTCTTCCCTATTTATGACATATAGGGGGGTGGGGTGGGGGGGGCGGGGAGGGGAGGGGAGGGGGGGTCGAGCAGTGGAAGT
The DNA here is from genome assembly GCF_949987555.1 of Borostomias antarcticus. NCBI lineage: Eukaryota > Metazoa > Chordata > Actinopteri > Stomiiformes > Stomiidae > Borostomias > Borostomias antarcticus. The sequence goes on along the minus strand of NC_140240.1, from coordinate 1,864,629 downwards.
GTGCCTTCCCAGAGGGCAGAGGATAATTGTGTTTAATTGGCATTTACAATGGGAAGGGGAATGTCTCCCTCCTTCTCCCATTCTTTCCCTGTCTCTCTCTCTTTCCCTCCCTCGCACTGTGTCCCTCCCTCCCTCTGTCCCCCTCCATCCCCCGTTCCTCTCTTTGTCTCTCTCTGGGTTTCTTCTCTCTCTCATGAACAATTCCCTGGATCTGTCAGGTGTGTAATTGAAGAGAAATCACATTTACAATTAATTAATCACAGAAACAGCTAATAATCAATTTACCCCTTTCACATATATAATGATATTCAGTGATTATTGTGCATCGTTTGCATGTTTTAGAAATCACATAAATATATGGTGGTCCATTTGCAGACTGTGAGACAGTAGTCTCCTCCATGTGAAGTGTGCAGTGTCTTATCTTTATGATGCCATTAAGATCTTATTATGCAGCTTTAGCTACTGAAAATTTGATATTTTATTTTATGACCCTCTTGTAGTGTGTGCCAATAGTTTCTTCCATGTAAAGTATTCTCTTTATGATACCATTCAGAAATTGTAACGTGTGACAGCTGGCCTAAACTGCTCCTTGTGCAGTGTTTTATCTTTATGTCTTTAGTGGCCCTTATCAGGTGTGTCGTGTCCCCCAGCTCCCCATCTGCATAGGCCAGATCAGACACTGGGAATGTTCCCAGGTAGTAAAAGTGTAACGACCTGCTTGTGTTCAGTCTGTGCTCCAGAGAACTGCAGCACCCTTCCCTCTGCTGAGGCCATGAGGCCAGTTATCCAGGAGATAATTGATGCCTCTACCATTGTTGTGTCAGCCTCGCCCACTGGCCTCGGAGTGTGGGAAAGCTAATCCTGCTTGGGACTCATGCCTTTGTAATGCTAATGATCTGCTATAAATAGAGGAGAGGGATCCTCACTCAGCTCACAACTCACTGGTCTTCCTCAGAGAAGCACTACTGCTCCAGAATGGCTCCTATCTACACCAGAGACAACTCAATGCTCTCTACCAAAGACAAGCATAAAGTAAGTCTGATAACAAATCTGTCCATTTCTAAATGCTGAGAACACAAATGATCTCCAGGCTTGTAACTTTTAGAACGTAGAACTAACCGAGTTCCCTCTTTTCTTCACCAGCTAAGGAAACCAGCAGTGGAGAAAATGCGCAGGGATCGCATCAACACCTGCATAGAGCAGCTCAAAGCTCTCCTGGAGAAGGAGTTCCACAAGCAGGACCCCAATGCCAAGCTGGAGAAGGCTGACATCCTGGAGATGACAGTGGTGTTCCTGAAGCAGCAGCTGCAGCATCAGAGCGTGGCCCCTCAGAGGGCCCACAGTCAGGGTTACTCCCAGTGCTGGAGAGAGGCGCTGCACTTCCTGTCTGCCAGCTCCGCTAAGGACGCCACGCTCCAGAACTTGCGTGGCGCCCAGAGAACTGCGCTGGGCGGCTGCCCCACCTCTCCTCTCTCCTCCCAGCTCCACAGCCAGGGCCCAGTCAAGCAGGCCACCAGCACCCACAAACCAGTCTGGAGGCCCTGGTAGACATGCTGCTCAGACTCTCTCAACCTGGAGGGATATCCACCATCCTGAGCAGGAAACGTGGGTCAGATGTTCCACTGGATGTTCTACTTCTCTTGATAGAAATGAACTCCACTGATATTGTAACTCTTTCGGAGAAGATGCTGAAAAGCGATTAGCAGTACTTCACAATGAAGAACATGTTTTCCATTTACTTTGATGAGTAATGAATGCAGTGTGTGCTTATTTGAAGCACTATTGTGTTGCTAAATCCTTTTATTTTCTAAGAAGATGCTTTGTAAAGATTATATCTTGATTGGCTGCTTAGCCAACTGAAATACTGCTTTATCCTCTTTATATTGTCCCATTGAAAGACTGATTTTAAGAGATAAATGTGCCTTTTGTAAAGGCTTTGTAAATCCATTTGTAAAGGATAGAGCTCTCAAGAAATGAATGTGTATTTTGCAAAGGCTTTATATCCTGTTGTTATGGATGTTGTTTTAAAGAAGTGAATATGCCTTTTGTAAAGGCTTTGACAGTTGACAGTTGCTCAACCACACAATGTGCTCTTCAAATTAATTCTTGACACTGTGTGTCTTTTCACTTTGATTTGATAAAGTGATAATTTGTGAAACGTTGCTTTTCGTTTTGAAATTCAACTATATAGAAACTATATTATGAGTGTGTCCTCAGCGAAGACTAATCATAATACTGATCATAATACTTTCAGAATTTGAAAATAAACACTAAAATGTATGCTATTGTCTCTGTCTTTACTTGGGCCGATGCTTAACTAAGGATTATGGGAAAGATAGCTGCTTACAGTACTGCTTTAAAGTGGGAGGGGCCATAAAGAAATGTTTCAAATCACGCGTTGGAGACAGAAAGGCAATGCTTAACAAAGCATGTCTCTATTTACATTAAACCTGTTAGTTCTATTGTCCTACTCGTCCCATGACTAGTATGAATTGTCAATGTAAAGGGATGGACACCAAACTCCATTGTTTCACATTCAGGAATGACTGAGTTAATGAATTAATTATTTGTTATAATGATAAACCATAATTTTGATGTAGGATTGAGCTACTGTACAGTGCTGCAGCAATGCTTAATAAATCCACTAAAAAATTACAACCATAGTAAATCAATGTGAATAAGATAAGATAAGATAGGATTTTATATGTGTCACTGCTGGTGTGTGTGTGTGTGTGTGTGGGGGGGGGGGGGGGGGGTATTGATAGGCTGTAAGGTTCAGTTGTGTGTGTGTGTGTGTGTGTGTGTGTGTGTGTGTGTGTGTGTGTGTGATGGGGGGGTATTGATAGGCTGTAAGGTTCAGTTATCAGTGATCAGTAGTGAGGGAGTGGCTGTGTATTCACCGACCTCTGACCTTGTGGGTGTGCGTCCTCACAGCTTTCCCACCCTCCTGCACCAGTACCAGCCCACTCATGACAATAGATAAGATAAAATACAGCTGTGTGTGTGTGTGTGTGTGTGTGTGTGTGTGTGTGTGTGTGTGTTTGAGGTGGAGGGGACCTGGCCTGTGGACTGACACCTGCTTGCTGATGCTTCCCATGGAGGCACACAGACCCAGGAACTAGCCCAGACCCAGGAACTAGCCCAGACCCAGGAACTAGTCCAGACCCAGGAACTAGTCCAGACCCAGGAACAGGCACAGACCCAGGAACTAGCCCAGACCCAGGAACTAGTCCAGACCCAGGAACTAGCCCAGACCCAGGAACTAGCCCAGACCCAGGAACTAGCCCAGACCCGTCCTGACAAACACACATCAACACTTCCACAGCCAGGCTTACCCCCCTAGGCTGTTCTTTCACCAGGTCAAACCATCTTCTGTTATCTCACCAGGTCAAACCATCTTCTGCTCAAATAGTCACATACAGACAGTCTTTTATTTTATTTTGACAAACCAGTGGTTTAAAGATAATTCTGCAAGGAGGCTTTCAACACTGATCTATGACTAGAATGGAATTATGAAATACAAGTTAAATAAAATGATGAAATAGAAACTGTAATATATTGATAAAGAATAATGTCAGGTTGATGAAATGACAACTGATTTGCCCTCCAGGGGTGGATTTGTGGTGGAGGGAGGGAGTGGTAGGAGCTGGAGGGGGGGAGTGGTAGGAGCTGGAGGGGCGGAGCTAGCGGAGGGGGTCGGCCAGGGGTTCTCACCATCATGCCAAGAGGATAATTTAGCGCAGCACACTTCCTTTGTCTGGAGGATGAAAGGAGAGAATGAACCAGGAGTGTGGGAAAGCTGTGGAGAGGAAGGCCCCACACAGGAGCCCCACACAGGAGCCCCGCCACACGGCCCCGCCGCCGGCCCTCGGCTCAGATCACCAGCTGCTTGATGAAACCAGACCTGACAAAGCCCCCCGCTTACACATACACACTCACACACGCGCGCTCACACACACGCGCGCGCACACACACGCGCACTCACACACACACACACACACACACACACACACACACACACACACACACACACACACACACACACACACACACACACACACACACGACACCACTTGGTAGAATGCATTGCTGATATTCAGTAAGAACTGCACAGACCCTAGGAATTTTTAAGGCATTGTTAAAGACCCACCTCTTCTCTTTGGCATTTGACAGCCCAGGTGAGAGGTAATGTTTTCAGTGGCGTGTTGGTTGATTGGTTGGTTGTTTAGCATGATTACGCAAAAACTACAAGTCCGGTTTTATTGAAACTCTGGGGAAGGGGGGTGGGGGGGGGGGTGCAGCATGGGCCAATTAAGAACCTGTTAAATTTTGGAGGGGATCCAAATCACAAGGCGGGTCTACGAGCCGCCCAAATAATTATTAATCATTTCTGCCAATGGGGGAATTGAAACGTGGTTGGGACTGGGATAAAGCTCTCTACCTAACGGATGCTGCAATGCCAAACATTCATGGGCGGAGGTCTGTGCTCTCCCAGCACCATTTCTGGTTTTAATTTGTGCTGCTACTGTGTGTATGTATTATTGTGTGTATGTATTATTGTGTGTATGTATTATTGTGTGTATGTATTATTGTTTGTAATTCTGTTTCTGGTATTTTAGACTGTTCAGCACTTTGGTCAACTATGGTTGTTTTAAATTTGCTGTACAAATAAAGTTTGACTGGTCTTGACTTCACTTGACACATATACGCATGTACTATGATACACACCCCTGTACTATGATACACACCCCTGTACTATGATACACACCCCTGTACTATGATACACACCCCTATACTATGATACACACCCCTGTACTATGATACACACCCCTGTACTATGATACACACCCCTGTACTATGATACACACCCCTGTACTATGATACACACCCCTGGAAACTGTGTTGTTGTTGTGGTTGTTGTTGTTTTTTTGGGGGGGCACAACCTCAACTTCAGGTATCTCCACTTGCTTCTAATAACGTTGCTGGCTAAGTTAATGTTTCCCATTTCAATATGTTCTAGTTAATCACACAGAACCAATATCACAATGTTTAAAATAGTTATATAATTTATTTCAAGTATCATTAGTCGTTCTCTTTGAGGAATTCAATATATATTCTCACAGTCATTGATTTTCAACAAGAATGCAACCTTTCACATCAATCACTTAATCAAATGACAATAAAGACACACAGTGTCAACAATTACTTTTTGTTAAGCAAAACAATGTGTTTCTCTAAAAGCCTTTACAAAATGCATATTCAATTACAATTAATGATAAAACTATCACTAATTGCCTTTACAAAAGGCACATTTAACTCTAAAAATCCTTCAAAAGGACAATACAATACAGAGAATAAAGCAAGATTCCAGTTGGCTAAGCAACTAATCTATTATAAAGATATAATCTTTACAAAGCATCTTCTTAGAAAATAAAAGGATTTAGCAACACAATGGTGCTTCAAATAAGCACACACTGCATTCATTACTCATCAAAGTAAATGGAAAACATGTTCTTCATTGTGAAGTACTGCTAATCGCTTTTCAGCATCTTCTCCGAAAGAGTTACAATATCAGTGGAGTCCATTTCTATCAAGAGAAGTAGAACATCCAGTGGAACATCTGACCCACGTTTCCTGCTCAGGATGGTGGATATCCCTCCAGGTTGAGAGAGTCTGAGCAGCATGTCTACCAGGGCCTCCAGACTGGTTTGTGGGTGCTGGTGGCCTGCTTGACTGGGCCCTGGCTGTGGAGCTGGGAGGAGAGAGGAGAGGTGGGGCAGCCGCCCAGCGCAGTTCTCTGGGCGCCACGCAAGTGCTGGAGCGTGGCGTCCTTAGCGGAGCTGGCAGACAGGAAGTGCAGCGCCTCTCTCCAGCACTGGGAGTAACCCTGACTGTGGGCCCTCTGAGGGGCCATGCTCTGATGCTGCAGCTGCTGCTTCAGGAACACCACTGTCATCTCCAGGATGTCAGCCTTCTCCAGCTTGGCATTGGGGTCCTGCTTGTGGAACTCCTTCTCCAGGAGAGCTTTGAGCTGCTCTATGCAGGTGTTGATGCGATCCCTGCGCATTTTCTCCACGGCTGGTTTCCTTAGCTGGTGAAGAAAAGAGGGAACTTGGTTAGTTCTATGTTCTAAAAGTTACAAGCAGGGAGATCATTTGTGTAACTCAGCATTGAGAAATGGACAGATTTGTTATCATACTTACTTTATGCTTGTCTTTGGTAGAGAGCATTGAGTTGTCTCTGGTGTAGATAGGAGCCATTCTGGAGCAGTAGTGCTTCTCTGAGGAAGACCAGTGAGTTGTGAGCTGAGTGAGGATCCCTCTCCTCTATTTATAGCAGATCATTAGCATTACAAAGCCATGAGTCCCAAGCAGGATTAGCTTTCCCACACTCCGAGGCCAGTGGGCGAGGCGGACACAACAATGGTAGAGGCATCAATTATCTCCTGGATAACTGGCCTCATGGCCTCAGCAGAGGGAAGGGTGCTGCAGTTCTCTGGAGCACAGACTGAACACAAGCAGGTCGTTACACTTTTACTACCTGGGAACATTCCCAGTGTCTGATCTGGCCTCTGCAGATGGGGAGCTGGGGGACACAACACACCTGATAAGGGCCACTAAAGACATAAAGATAAAACACTGCACAAGGAGCAGACCTACTGTCACACTTTACAAGCTTGGAATGGTCTCATAAAGAGCAGATACAGCACGCTTCACCTACAAGAGACTATTACGTTTTGTGTTCATTTTAAAAACAAATTTAACAAGGTTATGTTCTTACCGTAGGCCATACATCCATATAGACCCGTGTGTATCATGTCAGCATTTGTGTCAGAGAAACATTATTCTGTAAAAGGAGCAGTAGGGTTGCAACTCAAACAGGAGACTTGAAAAAAAAGAGACTTGAAAAGTTCTCTGCTTGTGGTTTTAATCCATGATTTTCAAAGTTTCAAAAATGTACAGGAGAGATTACACACTTAAGAGCTGAAACTTTTGTGTTCATTTCAATATCTCTCTCTCACCTGTACTTTTTTAAACTTTTAAAATGTTGCGATGCCGGGGGTGGGGTCTTGGTAATACAGGATTTCCATTACATCGAAGGATGGCCAAAACTGTGCGAACTTTTAAGATAGATCTTAAGACTTACCGTTTTTATTTCATTTTCGTCATGTAGTTTTACCTATATATATATATATATATATATATATATATATATATATATATATATATATACACTCACTTTTATTTTTTACTATTTCTTACTTTCTATTCTCTTTTACCATATAAGATTTCTCCTATTTTATTCTCCTATTTTATCTACTATTTTAACTATGTTTTTAATTATTCTGTAAAGCACTATGTGCTACATTTGTTTGTATGAACAGTGGTATATAAATAAAGTTGACTTTAGTCCAGGAGGGAGATGACAAGAGCCTATTAGCACCTATGTGGTTTCAGTGAGGAAAGGGCGAATCCTCCTGATGTTATAGCGTGTTTAGAGCGTGTAATCTGCATGAGCGAGTATCTTTTCTCAAACACGCCTGGAGGAGCGAGAGTGTTTTTACTGTCATCAGTCTGGACATGTGATTGACAGTTGTCGCTCAAAAAAGCAAACAGAAACATTATCAGCACACTAGTCTATTGGCATTGGCTCTGTGCACCAGCTCCACTACTTCCTGAAAGGAAGTGGGCATCTTTATTTCCTGTCCTATACTATTGGATTAAGTGATTGATCAGGTGTGCGGTACACCCATAAATCACTTAATCCAATAGTTTAGGACAGGAAATAAAGATGCCCACTTCCTTTCAGGAAGTAGTGGAGCTGGTGCACAGAGCCTATTGGGTTGATTCAGTTTCCAGTCCTAATCTAGGTCTGCGTGAAAAGGAGAGTTATGGAAACCATCCTAGTTATGAACCATTAGGGTTAGGGGTTAGGGTTTGGAGTGGGATTGATTATTCTAGAGGTGCACAGGCCTATCAGTCTGCTCTCAAGATTGTGGACTGGGTGGAACTATCACAAAAGTCTAGGGTGCACCATTTAAAGGTGGACACTAGATGGCGTCCTAGGACCAGGAGTAACATAAAGAAAAGCAGGGGAGCCCTCCTGTAGTTAAAACGGGTCATAACTAAAAGAAGATCTAAAACAGTGTTCTGTGGTTTTTCTAAGAACAGGGAACTTCCCAGGATGGATGAAGGCAAGGAACCCCTCTTCCCTAAAAAAAAATATGCCTCCACAAGGTGAAACAAGTGTAAATCCCCCCCAAAATAATCACCTGCAATTACCACTTATTCCCAAAGGTGGCGCCAAAAATAATTTTACTGAAATCCTTGAGAATGCCACTTTTTGATGTTAGTAGCACTGTTGAATTATGATATATTCTGAAAATGTATCTTGTGGTGCCAACAGAGAGATGCAGTCCAGCAACAATTACACGAACATGGAGCTAATCTGTGGAGGGACTACTGCCTCTTGTGGTGCCAACAGAGAGGTGCAGGCCAACATTGAATCAACCCAGTAATGGTAGGACTGATAACCCAACAAAGCCCATTCTAGGGGTGAGGCCAGCCCTTCCCAAACAAGAGCTGCTTGTGTGCGTAACTAATCAGGCCTATTCAAATGTTTTGATGTCTCACAAATAGGGGCGTGTGCGTGTATCATTTGATTGACTTTCTATCTGTTTACATTACTGCATGTGGAGCACTAACCACGTTAATGTTTGTTCTGATGTGTAGATTGACCCTCTAGCTATTTACATTAGCCTTTGCTCCATTTCACCTCTCATTCGACTGTAATTTCCAACAAGTTGTTGTGTGTAGCCTACGTGTGTGCTTTATAGTTATACTGTGCACTGGGGTCCATGTGTTTGTGTGTGTGGGAGAGAGAGAGAGAGAGAGAGAGAGAGAGAGAGAGAGAGAGAGAGAGAGAGAGAGAGAGAGAGAGAGAGA
>NC_140240.1:1788184-1850684 GCF_949987555.1 Borostomias antarcticus | reverse complement strand
AGGAAGGAGCCAGTCTTTCAGTTTCTGACTGAACCACCTTTCCATTCAGGAGCGGTTTCCCCAGACACGGCTGATCCCAGGTCAGGACTAAGAATTACTTTTGAAGGAGGTTCGATATTGAAGTTGCATTTAGTGAAGGATTAGTCTTTAGTGAAGGATTAGTCTTAATCTATGTCCAGGAAGTCTGTCTCTAGTTGTTTAATAAATCCAGCCTGTATCCCTTTGGCCAGACAGTTGTTCTCATGTTCAGTTTGTTGTGCCTACGAGAGCGGCTGTGGCTCGGGAGGTAGAGTAGGTCGCCCAATAATCGTAGGGTCGTCGGTTTGAATCCCGGCTCGTCCTGTCTACACGTCAAATCGTCCTTGGGAAAGAGACTAAAGCTCAAATTGCTCCCAATGAGCAGGCTAGTACCTTGGCTTGCATGACATAACCCGTTGGATAGAAGTACATTTAGACTGTGTTCAAAGCCAGACAGACCACAGAAAGTAGTCTGTGTGTAACTAATGGTTCTGCTAGTAGTCTTTAGTTTCTGTCTCATTAGGATATTCTGCACACGAGTATTGTGGCACGTTTTGTACTCCCTCCTGGCCTAGATCAGTGTGTGAAGACATGTGATCCTGACATTGTTGTGGTTTGGTAATGAAATGTTAGTGATACTTACATATTGTCCAGGCTGTACTTTCACTGAAACTGGCCTATATCTCATAAATAAAATACCCCCTACTCTACACACACACACACACACACACACACACACACACACCTGACTAATGTCTCACTCCAGGTTTCGGACGATGTCTGTTGCGCAATACAAACCCATCCATTGTTAGGTGCCATACCATGGTTTGTTGTGGATACTGGGTTGCCAGGGACAACTCAGATAAGTTAAGGTTTAAAGGTCGTTTTGTTTCATGCTTTAGTGAACTTGACGTTAAGATGTAAGGATTTCAAACCAGACATTGCAAGATTGCCCCAGGAAATTTCCAACGTTTGATACAGGGTTAGGTTATGTATTGTAAATGTACTGTATTTGCCATCATGCATGATGAAGTTGTACAATAGACCTAGATGTTAATTATTATACTCTTGATCATGCATGATGAAATTAAGTAACATACCTAGATCTTAGTCTATATCTAAGATTTAATACCTTCATGTGATAGAGTTTCTGTTTCTCTGACTGCCATTTGGGGAGAGAGTTGTAAGGAATGTCCTCTGCCTACACACACACACACACACACACACACACACACACACATACACACTATCTCTTTTCCACTGAGTTTTGCATAGCTCCGTTGCACAGGCTTGAAACCAATATGCACCTCATGAGCCAGGGTTTAAGGTTTGGCCTGAGTTTCCCACTGAAATATGAAAGCTATGTGAGGCGCAAATATGGCCGTGCTAAATACTGTCTTTCTAAGAAGCAGATAGGACGTCTCTCATTGGGAACTTGGAATGCGTCTCGGTGGCTTAGACTAAAGTATGGAGATCATATGGTTTGCAGACAGAAGTATTTCATTTTCATCACAGAGATGTCACAAGTGTTCCCTCACTCACTCACTCACTCACTCACTCACTCACTCACTCACTCACTCACTCACTCACTCACTCACTCACACACACACACACACACACACACACACACACACACACACACAACACACCCTAGCCCTATATTGTATCTCCTTTGTCAGTACAGAGCCAGCTGCTCTGTTAACTTTCATGTCAAAGTCCATTTCATTGTTGCCTTGTGTGTATATTCGTCGGGCAGTGATGATGTAACGCAAGCAAGGTGCACTTCAATAGACGCAGATAGCCAGAAAAGAACATGGCCGATACACCCTTCCGCTCCGATGCCTGTGATATCGCCATTAGTTTAACCCTCACCCTACAGATGACCTGTTTAAACAGTCACAACCTGTCAAAGGTAGGAGGCTTGATGAATGCCTTGCCTCTCCGGAGGGCCCTCCCTGCCAGACAAATGATTGTTTTAGAGGCTTATCAGCTTTCTGAGAATACTTAATGTGCGTTTGTACGTCAAGGTATGTTGGTCTATAATCCAGTCTTCTTTAATTGTCGCTTTAGATCAATAGCTAAGTACAGTATGAAATGATCCTGGCACCCCAAACCCTAGCCCTTATGTGCTCCGGGCAGGCCCCAGTCTGTAGTCAGATGATGATGATATGCTCTGATTCACACAATGACAGCATAGCTGCCTGGGTAATGTTCACTTGTCCCACAGTCAGGGAACACAGGCAGAAGTGTGAGTCTCGACTTGCCTGCTTGATATCTGAGCGTGTGTGTGTGTGTGTGTGTGTGTGCGTGTGTGCGTGTGTGCGTGTGTGCGTGTGTGTGTGTGTGTGTGTGTGGTGACATGTCTGAGAAAAACAAGACAAAGTCAGACGGCAGGTGCACATGGATCAATGACCTCATTGGGGGGTTGTGGGCGGGGTGCGTGGCTGAGCGTCTCTTTATAGAGAAAGTACTGGCATTGAATGCTGCTCTGTCACCACTCATCAGCCATGACCAGGCCATCAGCTATGACCAGGCCATCAGCTATGACCAGGCCATCGGCTATGACCAGGCTGTCAGCCATGACCAGGCCATCGGCTACGACCAGGCCATCGGCTACGACCAGGCCATCGGCTATGACCAGAACGTTGACTATGACCAGGCTGTTAGCTATGACCAGGCTGTTAGCTATGACCAGGCTGTTAGCTATGACCAGGCTGTTAGCTATGACCAGGCTGTTAGCTATGACCAGGCCATCAGCGCTGATGGGAGGAATGTTTTCAAGGCATTACTTTTAGCAGACACCATCTATGTTGATATTGAGGAGCAAGCATGAAGTTGAGGAGGTTAAGTGTCTCCACTGTAAATTCTTCAGTTTGATTGACAGTTGGTGTCATCTACAGTGCAAGTCTGGTCCTGGTGAGTTTCCCCGCATGACCAAATAGTTTGATGATGTCACTATGCTGCAGTGTTTACTCTCTGGCCGAGTAGTTAGTCGGGGTTGAACAGTGTTAGTCTGGGTTGAACAGTGTTAGTCTGGGTTGAACCGTGTTAGTCTGGGTTGAACAGTGTTAGTCTGGGTAGAACAGTGTTAGTCTGGGTTGAACAGTGTTAGTCTGGGTTGAACCGTGTTAGTCTGGGTTGAACAGTGTTAGTCTGGGTAGAACAGTGTTAGTCTGGGTTGAACAGTGTTAGTCTGGGTTGAACAGTGTTAGTCTGGGTAGAACAGTGTTAGTCTGGGTTGAACTGTGTTAGTCTGGGTTGAACTGTGTTAGTCTGGGTTGAACAGTGTTAGTCTGGGTAGAACAGTGTTAGTCTGGGTTGAACAGTGTTAGTCTGGGTAGAACAGTGTTAGTCTGGGTAGAACAGTGTTAGTCTGGGTTGAACAGTGTTAGTCTGGGTTGAACAGTGTTAGTCTGGGTTGGACAGTGTTAGTCTGGGTTGAACCGTGTTAGTCTGGGTTGAACAGTGTTAGTCTGGGTAGAACAGTGTTAGTCTGGGTTGAACAGTGTTAGTCTGGGTTGGACAGTGTTAGTCTGGGTTGAACCGTGTTAGTCTGGGTTGAACAGTTAGTCTGGGTTGAACAGTGTTAGTCTGGGTTGAACAGTGTTAGTCTGGGTTGAACAGTGTTAGTCTGGGTTGAACCGTGTTAGTCTGGGTTGAACAGTTAGTCTGGGTTGAACAGTGTTAGTCTGGGTTGAACAGTGTTAGTCGGGGTAGAACAGTGTAAGTCTGGGTTGAACAGTGTTAGTCTGGGTTGAACAGTGTTAGTCTGGGTTGAACAGTGTTAGTCTGGGTTGAACTGTGTTAGTCTGGGTAGAACAGTGTTAGTCTGGGTAGAACAGTGTTAGTCTGGGTTGAACAGTGTTAGTCTGGGTAGAACAGTGTTAGTCGGGGTTGAACAGTTAGTCTGGGTTGAACCATGTTAGTCTGGGTTGAACTGTGTTAGTCTGGGTTGAACAGTGTAAGTCTGGGTTGAACAGTGTTAGTCTGGGTTGAACAGTGTTAGTCTGGGTTGAAGACCCTTTTATTGTTGGTAAACAATTAAGTGTGTGCGCACATTTTTGGAACAAAAGAATGAACTACGGATGTGCAACACTCGTTGCCACCAGGTGCATCAATCAAATGCATCGATTCTATTGGCCGGTGTCATTACAGCGATGCGTGCGCAATTCTGAAACAGGATGAAGACGTTGCACAGAAAAGGGTTTAGTGTCAGACGGGGCTGAACTCTCATCTCTGCAGGGTGACACATTGTGGGAGTGAAGTGATTTCAGTTGAAATGAGTGACGATGCCTGAAGAAGGTCACCGAAAACATAGTTAATTAAAATTGGATTTGTTGAGCAAACAGGCGGTGTGCGAGTGTTCTTGTTTCCTCATAGTACCTACTCCACCTACGCACCTGTCACTGAGATCTGACTCATGTGCGCCAACGACTGTCAATTATCTATAGGAAGTTAAATAGTTAATCGTTACATTGATGTATATGGTAAATAATGTTGGTTAATAATGTTTGTAATGCAAGTGTGTGTGTGTGTGTCTTCCAGCTGTTCCAGTAGGAGACAGAGATGGAAGCGGGTCCTTTCAGCAGGAGGTCGTGGGTGACGCAGTCTTTACGTGTCACCGCCAAAGAGATGTCATTGGTCAGCACACGGGGAAAGACCAACGCCATCGCAGAACGTTTCTCCAAGTCAGTAACATCCGGAAAACTCTTCTCTGTTCCAATGCACACTTGTGGGATACAGGCCGTTTATGATGAACTCAAATAACAAACTAACCTTATGATAATATAAAATCTACACAGAAATATCGGTGAAACCAAACTGAAAACCTTCAACACAACTCTGGAAACTTTACAGAAAATAAAATGAATCTGAAAATGAAAATCATAAACAAACTGAAATTTAAAAAAAAAAAAAACCATGGGAAAACACAACTATGACAACCCTGGCTTCCATTTAGCAGATTTTAAAAGGCTCAGTGAGCAGAAAAGTCATGATCAAATAAAAATAAAAAAAATAAAAAATAACAATGGGAAAACACAACTATGACAACCCTGGCTTCCATTTAGCCGATTGTAAAAGGCTCAGTGAACAGAAAAATCTCGAACAAGATCAAAGGCCACATTCTCATTAACCATATCTAGCATTTACGCAACTCGACTCAGTTACCAGTCATAAGAAGGCCCGCGGTTCAGCTCCTCATATGCAATCTGGATATTCCAGTTCAGTGTCTTTAACACTGAGAAAAACAATGAGGAAAAGAGAGAGAGGGAGTGGACGAATGGAGCTTTCTGGAAGATGAAGCATGATTGGTAACAATGCTGTATGGAGAGATGATAATCGTGGTGTCAGACTGTTAAGGAATATTTATCGCCTGGAGTCGGCCTTGCCAATGAATCTGTTTTTAGTTAGTCCTGTGTGCAGCTTTACTTGTCCAGCAGGGGTCAGTGTTGCTTCTCTTTCATTCCCCTAGGTACCAGCGAGCAGCTGAGGAGTCAAATGCAGAGAAGAAGAAAGCGGTGAGTATCTTATCAGCTCCCCGAACTGGCATCAAGACTGTAAGCCCCACCCCCCTAAAAACACACGCTGTAGGGCCAGCTTACCTCACCCAAATCCTAACTTGAACATTTATCCCCAAGATCAGTCTTCAGGGGCAGCTTTTACCTACTCTTCAAACAGGGGGTGCCACCCATGGAGTTAAACATGTTAGAGACAAATTAACAAGATAAATGATGTGATTATGAAGCTGCCCTCATGGTGTAGATGGTGCTAACTGAAGTGTGTCTGCCTGGATGGGTTTACACCCCCACCGCTGCGCTCTCTCTCTCATACTTCTTCCTTCCTACCCCCTGTGGAGAATAGGGCTCAGTCTTCTTCATGTTTATAACCTGAGTTCATTAAGATGGCTTTCCAAGAGTTCTACCTCCCAACCAGACTCATACTGCATCTATTCAGGTCAGAAAGAATTACTCTCTCCCCCCTCTCCCTCTCTCTCTCTCTCTCTCTCTCCCTCTCTCCCTCTCTCTCTCTCCCCCTCTCCCTCTCTCTCTCCCTCTCCCTCTCTCTCCCTCTCTCTCTCTCTCTCTCTCCCCCTCTCCCTCCCTCCCTCTCTCCCCCTCTCTCTCTCTCTCTCTCTCCCTCTCTCCCTCCCTCCATGTCCACAAACTAGCCTCGTCTCAACACTTATTGGCCACATATTGCGATGGACAGTCCAGCTCATAGTGCTACCTCAGAAGTGTAATCCTCTATAATCCCTTCTGCTGCTGTCAGAGTTCGTTGTCTTTGTCAGTGGGTCAGAGGAGCGATACGGGACTGGAGAATGGAATAAGTGATCAGTCAGGGTCATGCAGGAGTCTAAGGTAAACCTATGTGTGTTAGATGTATGGACAGCCATGTAGCTGAGGTGTTTAGAATCAGACCGTGTGTTGTCATGCAGAATAAAGGGTCCCTTCAGTCATGGGGCGGAGCCATACTCTCATTGGCTCGGTTGCTTTTCAGAAGGTATGTGAAAAATGGCTCTGTGACTTGTTTTCACCATCTGACTATCGTCATTATGATGACACGTTGTTGTCATGAGATATCTCTGTGGCTGGTGTGCGTGTGCACGCGCGTGAGTGTGTGTGTGTGTGTGTGTGTGTGTATGGCTGAGAAGGACTGGAACTATCATGTGTAGGAGCCATTATAAGACCTTCTAGGACACACAGAGTCAACCAGGGAGGTGAAGGTTACTTAAAGAGACAGTATTTGAAAAGAAACACGAGTCACCTAATGTAAAGATTGGTTTTCATGTCACTTAATACTTACACACAACTCTTAAGTGAAGTAGAAACCATTCAACAATATGCAACGCTTAAGTTCCATGCATGGTTAGGCAATATTTTTTGACAAAATCACACATTTAAAGGTGAAAGGTGCTATACAAATGAAGTTTTATATTATTATTATTATTATTATTATTATAAGTTCCTGTGTTTGGGGGGAAAAAATGATTTTGAGTTAAAAAAAAAAAAACTGAAGTGAGGACTCCGTCAATGAAGAGTTAAACTTTTTCCTAAATGTATAATTTCCTGCTTTCTGGTTTCCTGGCTATTTTTTTTCTCTCTTCTGTCCTGGTCTTGGTGGGGGGTGGGCTAGTTCCTACAAGCTAGGAGTTTTTTTTTTTCTAACTGCTAACATCTGGGCGAGCTCTATCAGTTCCTCTCAGCAAACCGACCCGGGGAAGGAGTCCAGCCAACAGAAGCTCTTCCTCGCCGCTGTCCGCTAGTCCACCGCTCGCCTCTCCTCAAAGGTTTCTCTACTTCTCTTTTCAAAAAGCAAGGGAACAAACTTTTCATTGTTCTGTCCTTTTCCTGTAACTCCAGCTGGTCTGACAAAGAGGGGGATTGTGTGTCTTTGTTTTCTGTCAGCTTTGGGTGTCTCTTTCTTCTGTGGCGTTTGGTCCTTCCTCTGTCCTCCTTGTCCATATGTGAGTTTGTCTCTAACAAAATCTCTCTGAAACATATCGTGATTTGCAGGTTGGGTTTGTCTGGCGTTGCTTGGTCACTGTGTGAAGTAAAACCAGGGTTTCACAGCAGTAGTTTCACAGTTTGTATGGACAGACTACTTCATCTGCTGAACCATCACCTCAAGTTGAAGGGAGAAGTCAGGTTGGTTCTTTGTTCAGGAGTTTTGGATGTTTATTTGTATCATATCATTAAACACGTCGGTGTGAATGTGAATAGATGGTTGACCTGGTTTCCTGTTTGCTCACATGACTGTAGCCCAGTGAGATCTCATGAAAGGAACAGTCAGATCGCCACATAGAAGAACTTTTATTTGTTACGTAGTTAGCGAAGTCCGTCTCAATACTGTAGAGCTCCATACACCTTTCTGAACTTCCTGGTAGGGTGTGGTCAGTTTGAGTTCCCAGTTTCCATATCTGATTAGAGAAGATGGAACCTACACTAAGTGGACTACAGCCTTCTTGGGCTTCTTGCTCCACGGTGTCGTCGGTGTAAAAAGGTGAAGTTGCCACAGAATGGAATGCAGTTGAGAAAGAGGTCTCCATGTTCAGTCCTGCTCTCTGTCTGGAGGGTTGGGGTTCGTCTCCGTGTTCAGTCCTGCTCTCTGTCTGGAGGGTTGGGGTTCGTCTCCATGTTCAGTCCTGCTCTCTGTCTGGAGGGTTGGGGTTCGTCTCCATGTTCAGTCCTGCTCTCTGTCTGGAGGGTCGGGGTTCGTCTCCATGTTCAGTCCTGCTCTCTGTCTGGAGGGTCGGGGTTCGTCTCCGTGTTCAGTCCTGCTCCCTGTCTGGAGGGTCGGGGTTCGTCTCCGTGTTCAGTCCTGCTCCCTGTCTGGAGGGTCGGGGTTCGTCTCCGTGTTCAGTCCTGCTCCCTGTCTGGAGGGTCGGGGTTCGTCTCCGTGTTCAGTCCTGCTCCCTGTCTGGAGGGTCGGGGTTTGTCTCCGTGTTCAGTCCTGCTCCCTGTCTGGAGGGTCGGGGTTCGTCTCCGTGTTCAGTCCTGCTCCCTGTCTGGAGGGTCGGGGTTCGTCTCTGTGTTCAGTCCTGCTCTCTGTCTGGAGGGTTGGGGTTAAGTCTTAACGCTGCTGTTGTGGCACTCTCGTGTGCAGCTGACCGTGGCTGAGGGGAAACCAGTGGACACAGCTCCTCTCTCCTGGACTAGCTCTGGGAACAGCTGTTCATCCAATCAATCTCTCTTCCACGTCAGTAGCCAGCTCTCTCTACCCAACCTCTTCACTGGAGGATGGAAACATATTTTTCCCTGTTGACAGTATTATGAGCTATTTGAGTTTCCAGCTATTTTCCTACAGCATCTGATAATGTATTAATGTATTAAATAGTATTATGCATGGATGACTGGAGAACTTGTTCCAGTACAGTTGCTGCGCTCACTCTGAACGGACAGTATGTAAATCTAGGACATCTGGTGGATGACTGGCGTGTTGAGTCATGATTCCGTTTGCTTACAGTGAGTTTTGCCTTCCCGGGTGATTTGAGGTTTCGACCGCTCTCGTGGCTGAGCGCGTACTCATCCCTCCTCTCTCATCCCTTCTCTCTCATCCCCCCAGCCTCCCGCCCTGCGCTCCGGGAACCTGAGCGTCCTAAAGAAACGCTGGGAGCAGACGGGACCGCCTCTCCAGGACAGACCCCCCGTACCCCTGACCTCCAGCCAACCGCGCACCCGCCTCACCCCTCCCCTTACCCTGCCCAAACCCACCGCCGAGCACCGGCCCCCGAGCAAGTCCCCCGGACCCCGGAGCGCCCAGGGAGGTCAAGGCACCGCCAACTACTTCCGGTATCCCCCAGCAGCAGCGCGACCGGCCGAGGGAGGAGAGACGAGGGCGATGGAGAGAGAGGGAGGAGAGACGAGAGCGATGGAGAGAGAGGGAGGAGAGAACAGAGAGATGGAGAGAGAGGGAGGAGAGAACAGAGAGGTGGAGAGGGAGGAGCGGAGGCCGAGCGACGGAGGAGAAGAGGAGGAGGAGCAGATGCAGGCGGAGGAGAAGGTGGTGTGCAGCCCCTGCACCCCGATCGAGAAACCCAGCGTGCCTCTCAACAGCCTGAAGATGATGTTCGAGAAGGGGGAGAGCCCCATGGGCAAGGTACATACGCACACACACACACACACACACACACACACACACACACGTTGTGACCTCGGGGCCTGTTGTGGGGTTAGGGTTAGGGTTAACATCAGACTACAGCTTTCCTTTGTAGTTCAGTCATGCTAACAGTCACCTGCTGCTGTACCTGATGATCTCATGTCTCAGTGCACATCACCAAGTACAGACAAAACACCCGTTTACCTAGACCCTAACACACACACGCACACACACACACACACACACACACACACACACACACATACACACACACATTTTCATTCTTTATTCAGGTCTGCTTTTTCAAAATCCATTGCAGGGGCCTAAAAATAATTCCATTGCTGTCATGTTGTTGGGTCGTTTAACATGTAACATTTACATGCTACATGCACATAAATACACATGCATACAAACGTGATGGTATAATATACATAATAGTGATGTACAGTAAGCATACAGAAAATACCACTAACACCAGGGGAGTTACAGGTACACAAAACATATTCACTCTCTCTCTCTCTCTCTCTCTCTCTCTCTCACAAACACACACACTCTCTCACACACACACACACACACACACACACACACACACACACACACACACACACACACACACACACAGTCTGTTAGTCAGTAGTCAGGTTATTGAATAATGTCAGAACTGCAGTAACACACACAGGAAGGAGGTTGTTCCAAGGCTGCTTAGATATTAGCAGAGATCAGTCATCTTCTAGAGGGCATGTTAACAACCCTTAACCCTCTACCCAACACTACCCTCTACCCAACACAACCCTCTACTCAACACAACCCTCTACCCAACACAACCCTCTACCCAACACAACCCTCTACCCAACACTACCCTCTACCCAACCCAACCCTCTACTCAACACTACCCTCTACCCAACACAACCCTCTACCCAACACTACCCTCTACCCAACACAACCCTCTACCCAACACACCCAACACAACCCTCTACCCAACACAACCCTCTACTCAACACTACCCTCTACCCAACACAACCCTCTACCCAACACAACCCTCTACCCAACACAACCCTCTACCCAACACTACCCTCTACCCAACACAACCCTCTACCCAACACAACCCTCTACCCAACACTACCCTCTACCCAACACAACCCTCTACCCAACACAACCCTCTACCCAACACAACCCTCTACCCAACCCAACCCTCTACTCAACACTACCCTCTACCCAACACAACCCTCTACCCAACACTACCCTCTACCCAACACAACCCTCTACCCAACACTACCCTCTACCCAACACTACCCTCTACCCAACACAACCCTCTACCCAACACAACCCTCTACCCAACACAACCCTCTACCCAACACTACCCTCTACCCAACACTACCCTCTACCCAGCCCTAACCCTCTACCCAACACAACCCTCTACCCAACACTACCCTCTACCCAACACAACCCTCTACCCAACACAACCCTCTACCCAACACTACCCTCTACCCAACCCAACCCTCTACTCAACACTACCCTCTACCCAACACAACCCTCTACCCAACACTACCCTCTACCCAACACAACCCTCTACCCAACACACCCAACACAACCCTCTACCCAACACAACCCTCTACTCAACACTACCCTCTACCCAACACAACCCTCTACCAACACAACCCTCTACCCAACACAACCCTCTACCCAACACAACCCTCTACCCAACACTACCCTCTACCCAACACAACCCTCTACCCAACACAACCCTCTACCCAACACAACCCTCTACCCAACACTACCCTCTACCCAACACAACCCTCTACCCAACACAACCCTCTACCCAACACTACCCTCTACCCAACACAACCCTCTACCCAACACAACCCTCTACCCAACACAACCCTCTACCCAACCCAACCCTCTACTCAACACTACCCTCTACCCAACACAACCCTCTACCCAACACTACCCTCTACCCAACACAACCCTCTACCCAACACTACCCTCTACCCAACACAACCCTCTACCCAACACAACCCTCTACCCAACACAACCCTCTACTCAACACTACCCTCTACCCAACACAACCCTCTACCCAACACAACCCTCTACCCAACACAACCCTCTACCCAACACAACCCTCTACCCAACACTACCCTCTACCCAACACTACCCTCTACCCAACACAACCCTCTACCCAACACTACCCTCTACCCAACACTACCCTCTACCCAACACAACCCTCTACCCAACACTACCCTCTACCCAACACAACCCTCTACCCAACACTACCCTCTACCCAACACTACCCTCTACCCAACACAACCCTCTACCCAACACAACCCTCTACCCAACACTACCCTCTACCCAACACAACCCTCTACCCAACACAACCCTCTACCCAACACTACCCTCTACCCAACACAACCCTCTACCCAACACAACCCTCTACCCAACACAACCCTCTACCCAACACTACCCTCTACCCAACACTACCCTCTACCCAACACTACCCTCTACCCAACACTACCATCTACCCAACACTACCCTCTACCCAACACTACCCTCTACCCAACACTACCCTCTACCCAACACTACCCTCTACTCAACACAACCCTCTACCCAACACAACCCTCTACCCAACACTACCCTCTACCCAACACTACCCTCTACTCAACACTACCCTCTACCCAACACAACCATCTACCCAACACAACCCTCTACTCAACACTACCCTCTACCCAACACAACCATCTACCCAACACAACCATCTACCCAACACAACCCTCTACTCAACACTACCCTCTACCCAACACAACCATCTACCCAACACAACCCTCTACCCAACACTACCCTCTACCCAACACAACCCTCTACCCAACACTACCCTCTACCCAACACTACCCTCTACCCAACACAACCCTCTACTCAACACAACCCTCTACCCAACACAACCATCTACTCAACACAACCCTCTACCCAACACAACCCTCTACCCAACACAACCCTCTACCCAACACAACCCTCTACCCAACACTACCCTCTACCCAACACAACCCTCTACCCAACACAACCCTCTACCCAACACTACCCTCTACCCAACACAACCCTCTACCCAACACTACCCTCTACTCAACACTACCCTCTACCCAACACAACCATCTACCCAACTCAACCATCTACCCAACACAACCCTCTACTCAACACTACCCTCTACCCAACACAACCATCTACCCAACACAACCATCTACCCAACACTACCCTCTACCCAACACTACCCTCTACCCAACACAACCCTCTACCCAACACAACCCTCTACCCAACACAACCCTCTACCCAACACAACCCTCTACCCAACACAACCCTCTACCCAACACTACCCTCTACCCAACACAACCCTCTACCCAACACAACCCTCTACCCAACACAACCCTCTACCCAACACTACCCTCTACCCAACACAACCCTCTACCCAACACTACCCTCTACCCAACACTACCCTCTACCCAACACAACCCTCTACCCAACACAACCCTCTACCCAACACAACCCTCTACCCAACACAACCCTCTACCCAACACTACCCTCTACCCAACACAACCCTCTACCCAACACTACCCTCTACCCAACACAACCCTCTACCCAACACAACCCTCTACCCAACACAACCCTCTACCCAACACTACCCTCTACCCAACACAACCCTCTACCCAACACAACCCTCTACCCAACACAACCCTCTACCCAACACTACCCTCTACCCAACACTACCCTCTACCCAACACTACCCTCTACCCAACACAACCCTCTACCCAACACTACCCTCTACCCAACACTACCCTCTACCCAACACTACCCTCTACCCAACACTACCCTCTACTCAACACTACCCTCTACCCAACACAACCCTCTACCCAACACAACCCTCTACCCAACACTACCCTCTACCCAACACTACCCTCTACCCAACACTACCCTCTACCCAACACAACCCTCTACCCAACACAACCCTCTACCCAACACAACCCTCTACCCAACACAACCCTCTACCCAACACTACCCTCTACCCAACACAACCCTCTACCCAACACAACCCTCTACCCAACACAACCCTCTACCCAACACTACCCTCTACCCAACACAACCCTCTACCCAACACTACCCTCTACCCAACACTACCCTCTACCCAACACAACCCTCTACCCAACACAACCCTCTACCCAACACTACCCTCTACCCAACACAACCCTCTACCCAACACAACGTCCTCACTCACCACTGCCCCCTTGCCCCCTTCTCCCTGCCTGCCGTTCTCCCCCCGCCCCCCTGTAAGCCCCCCCCCCCCCAGCCCTGTCCCGTCAGACCCAGTCCTCCCTCAGCAGCCATCTCTCTGGGCATGCCCCCCCCGTCCCCCCCCAGCCCTGTCCCGTCAGACCTAGTCCCTCAGCAGCCGTCTCTCTGGGATGCCACCCCCGTCCCGCCCCCCAGGGCCTGGAATGTTCTGGCATTCCTCCTCGTCTTTCTCTTCAAAGGACCCACCTCTGGAATTCTACCCCTCTCTCCCTCCTCCCTCTCTCCCTCTCTCCCTCCTCCCTGTCCTTCCTCGCGTCTCTCTCTCTCTCCTCCCTCTCTCCCTCTCTCCCTCCTCCCTCCTCTCTCTCTCCCTCCTCCCTCCTTCTTGTCCTTCCTCTCTTCTCTCTCTCTCTCCCTCCTCCCTGTCCTTCCTCTCTACTCTCTCTCTCTCTTCTCTCTCTCTCTTCTCTCTCTCTCTCTCTCTCTCTCTTCTCTCTCTCTCTCTCTTCTCTCTTTCTCTCTCTCTCTCTCTCTCTCTCTGTGTTGTCACTCTTCCTCGGTGAGGTATTCAGTGACCTCACCTCTTACAGTATCTATCTGAGACAGTATTAACTTCTGCCTCTCCTCGTTTTTTTATGGTTTCTTCTTTCAATTATTCTTGTTTCATGTAAGTGTGGTGTGATTTGGGGTGTGACTCCAGGACAATAAAACCTTGTATTTATGTGTTTCTAGAAGGTCTCGTGGGGAGGGGGAGGGGCTGACAGGACTGAGAGCTCAGGAGGACGTGTGTAAATGTGCCTTTTGTGTTCATCTCTTCCTTGTTGAGCATTCATGAGCATTTCCACAGCAGAACCCTCCCCCTCCCCCAGGGGGAGAACAGTGCTGGGTTAGGGGGGAGAACAGGAGAACAGTGCTGGTGTTAGGGGGGAGAACAGGAGAACAGTGCTGGGTTAGGGGGGAGAACAGTGCTGGGTTAGGGGGGAGAACAGTGCTGGGTTAGGGGGGAGAACAGTGCTGGGTTAGGGGGGAGAACAGGAGAACAGTGCTGGGTTAGGGGGGAGAACAGTGCTGGGTTAGGGGGGAGAACAGGAGAACAGTGCTGGGTTAGGGGGGAGAACAGTGCTGGGTTAGGGGGGAGAACAGGAGAACAGTGCTGGGTTAGGGGGGAGAACAGTGCTGGGTTAGGGGGGGGGCAGTGCTGGGTTAGGGGGGAGAACAGGAGAACAGTGCTGGGTTAGGGGGGAGAACAGGAGAACAGTGCTGGGTTAGGGGGGGGAACAGTGCTGGGTTAGGGGGGAGAACAGTGCTGGGTTAGGGGGGAGAACAGTGCTGGGTTAGGGGGGAGAACAGTGCTGGGTTAGGGGGGAGAACAGGAGAACAGTGCTGGGTTAGGGGGGAGAACAGTGCTGGGTTAGGGGGGAGAACAGTGCTGGGTTAGGGGGAGAACAGGAGAACAGTGCTGGGTTAGGGGGGAGAACAGTGCTGGGTTAGGTGGGAGAACAGTGCTGGGTTAGGGGGGGGAACAGTGCTGGGTTAGTGGGGAGAACAGTGCTGGGTTAGGGGGGAGAACAGTGCTGGGTTAGGGGGGAGAACAGGAGAACAGTGCTGGGTTAGGGGGGAGAACAGTGCTGGGTTAGGGGGGAGAACAGGAGAACAGTGCTGGGTTAGGGGGGAGAACAGTGCTGGGTTAGGGGGGGGAACAGTGCTGGGTTAGGGGGGAGAACAGGAGAACAGTGCTGGGTTAGGGGGGAGAACAGGAGAACAGTGCTGGGTTAGGGGGGAGAACAGGAGAACAGTGCTGGGTTAGGGGGGAGAACAGTGCTGGGTTAGGGGGGAGAACAGTGTTGGGTTAGGGGGGAGAACAGTGCTGGGTTAGGGGGGAGAACAGGAGAACAGTGCTGGGTTAGGGGGGAGAACAGTGCTGGGTTAGGGGGGGGAACAGGAGAACAGTGCTGGGTTAGGGGGGAGAACAGGAGAACAGTGCTGGGTTAGGGGGGAGAACAGGAGAACAGTGCTGGGTTAGGGGGGGGAACAGTGCTGGGTTAGGGGGGGAGAACAGTGCTGGGTTAGGGGGAGAACAGTGCTGGTTTAGGGGAGAGAACAGTGCTGGGTTAGGGGGGAGAACAGTGCTGGGTTAGGGGGGAGAACAGGAGAACAGTGCTGGGTTAGGGGGGAGAACAGTGCTGGGTTAGGGGGGGGAACAGTGCTGGGTTAGGGGGGAGAACAGTGCTGGGTTAGGGGGGGAGAACAGTGCTGGGTTAGGGGGGAGAACAGTGCTGGGTTAGGGGGGGAACAGGAGAACAGTGCTGGGTTAGGGGGGAGAACAGTGCTGGGTTAGGGGGGAGAACAGTGCTGGGTTAGGGGGGGAGAACAGTGCTGGGTTAGGAGGGAGAACAGTGCTGGGTTAGGGGGGGGAACAGTGCTGGGTTAGGGGGGAGAACAGTGCTGGGTTAGGGGGGGAGAACAGTGCTGGGTTAGGGGGGGGAACAGTGCTGGGTTAGGGGGGAGAACAGTGCTGGGTTGGGGAGGGGAACAGTGCTGGGTTAGGGGGGAGAACAGTGCTGGGTTAGGGGGGGGGACAGTGCTGGGTTAGGGGGGGGAACAGTGCTGGGTTAGGGGGGAGAACAGTGCTGGGTTAGGGGGGAGAACAGTGCTGGGTTAGGGGGGATAACAGTGCTGGGTTGGGGAGGGGAACAGTGCTGGGTTAGGGGGGGGGACAGTGCTGGGTTAGGGGGGGGAACAGTGCTGGGTTAGGGGGAGAACAGTGCTGGGTTAGGGGGGGTTAGGGGGGGGAACAGTGCTGGGTTAGGGGGGGGAACAGTGCTGGGTTAGGGGGGGGGGGACAGTGCTGGGTTAGGGGGGAGAACAGTGCTGGGTTAGGGGGGGGAACAGGAGAACAGTGCTGGGTTAGGGGGGGGAACAGTGCTGGGTTAGGGGGGAGAACAGTGCTGGGTTAGGGGGGGGGGGACAGTGCTGGGTTAGGGGGGAGAACAGTGCTGGGTTAGGGGGGAGAACAGTGCTGGGTTAGGGGGGAGAACAGTGCTGGGTTAGGGGGGAGGACAGTGCTGGGTTAGGGGGGGGAACAGGAGAACAGTGCTGGGTTAGGGGGGAGAACAGTGCTGGGTTAGGGGGGGGAACAGTGCTGGGTTAGGGGGGGGAACAGTGCTGGGTTAGGGGGGAGGACAGTGCTGGGTTAGGGGGGGGAACAGTGCTGGGTTAGGGGGGAGGACAGTGCTGGGTTAGGGGGGGGAACAGTGCTGGGTTAGGGGGGGGGGCAGTGCTGGGTTAGGGGGGAGAACAGGAGAACAGTGCTGGGTTAGGGGGGGGACAGTGCTGGGTTAGGGGGGGGAACAGGAGAACAGTGCTGGGTTAGGGGGGGGACAGTGCTGGGTTAGGGGGGGGAACAGTGCTGGGTTAGGGGGGAGAACAGTGCTGGGTTAGGGGGGGGACAGTGCTGGGTTAGGGGGGAGAACAGTGCTGGGTTAGGGGGGGGGGGACAGTGCTGGGTTAGGGGGGAGAACAGGAGAACAGTGCTGGGTTAGGGGGGAGAACAGTGCTGGGTTAGGGGGGAGAACAGGAGAACAGTGCTGGGTTAGGGGGGGGAACAGTGCTGGGTTAGGGGGGAGAACAGTGCTGGGTTGGGGAGGGGAACAGTGCTGGGTTAGGGGGGGGGACAGTGCTGGGTTAGGGGGGGGAACAGTGCTGGGTTAGGGGGAGAACAGTGCTGGGTTAGGGGGGGGGCAGTGCTGGGTTAGGGGGGAGAACAGTGCTGGGTTAGGGGGGGGGCAGTGCTGGGTTAGGGGGGAGAACAGTGCTGGGTTAGGGGGGGGAACAGGAGAACAGTGCTGGGTTAGGGGGGAGAACAGGAGAACAGTGCTGGGTTAGGGGGGGGAACAGTGCTGGGTTAGGGGGGGGAACAGTGCTGGGTTAGGGGGGAGAACAGTGCTGGGTTAGGGGGGAGAACAGTGCTGGGTTAGGGGGGGAGAACAGTGCTGGGTTAGGGGGGAGAACAGTGCTGGGTTAGGGGGGAGAACAGGAGAACAGTGCTGGGTTAGGGGGGGGAACAGTGCTGGGTTAGGGGGGGGAACAGTGCTGGGTTAGGGGGGAGAACAGTGCTGGGTTAGGGGGGGAGAACAGTGCTGGGTTAGGGGGGAGAACAGTGCTGGGTTAGGGGGGGGAACAGTGCTGGGTTAGGGGGGGAACAGTGCTGGGTTAGGGGGGGGGACAGTGCTGGGTTAGGGGGGGGAACAGTGCTGGGTTAGGGGGGAGAACAGTGCTGGGTTAGGGGGGAGAACAGTGCTGGGTTAGGGGGGAGAACAGGAGAACAGTGCTGGGTTAGGGGGGAGAACAGTGCTGGGTTAGGGGGGAGAACAGGAGAACAGTGCTGGGTTAGGGGGGAGAACAGTGCTGGGTTAGGGGGGAGAACAGTGCTGGGTTAGGGGGGGAACAGTGCTGGGTTAGGGGGAGAACAGTGCTGGGTTAGGGGGGAGAACAGTGCTGGGTTAGGGGGAGAACAGTGCTGGGTTAGGGGGGGAACAGTGCTGGGTTAGGGGGAGAACAGGAGAACAGTGCTGGGTTAGGGGGGGGAACAGTGCTGGGTTAGGGGGGAGAACAGGAGAACAGTGCTGGGTTAGGGGGGGGAACAGTGCTGGGTTAGGGGGGGGAACAGTGCTGGGTTAGGGGGGGGACAGTGCTGGGTTAGGGGGGGGAACAGTGCTGGGTTAGGGGGGAGAACAGTGCTGGGTTAGGGGGGGGACAGTGCTGGGTTAGGGGGGAGAACAGTGCTGGGTTAGGGGGGAGAACAGTGCTGGGTTAGGGGGGAGAACAGGAGAACAGTGCTGGGTTAGGGGGGAGAACAGTGCTGGGTTAGGGGGGAGAACAGGAGAACAGTGCTGGGTTAGGGGGGAGAACAGTGCTGGGTTAGGGGGGAGAACAGGAGAACAGTGCTGGTGTTGTAGTGGTTCTCCTGGTTCTCCATGCGTGCCGTGTCCTGAGCTTCTGGGCTGCTGTTCAACATACTGCCAGGATTGTGTGGAGGGGGTGAACCTCAATTCGTCACTGCTCACGGCACACACACACACACACACACACACACACACACACACACACACACACACACACTTTATTTGAATCCCACATCCACACACAGAGAGTAGTGTGTTTTAGCTTGCTAAACCCAGAGACAGAGCAGCAGGGTGAAGGGGGGTTAGATTGGTTAGGGTTCAGGAGGTTAGGGGGTCAGGGTTCAGGAGGTTAGGGGGTTAGGGTTCAGGAGGTGAAGGGGGGTTAGGGTTCAGGAGGTTAGGGGGTTAGGGTTCAGGAGGTGAAGGGGGGTTAGGGGGTTAGGGTTCAGGAGGTTAGGGGGTCAGGGTTCAGGAGGTTAGGGGGTTAGGGTTCAGGAGGTGAAGGGGGGTTAGGGTTCAGGAGGTTAGGGGGTTAGGGTTCAGGAGGTGAAGGGGGGTTAGGGGGTTAGGGTTCAGGAGGTGAAGGGGGGTTAGGGGGTTAGGGTTCAGGAGGTGAAGGTGGGTTAGGGTTCAGGAGGTGAAGGGGGGTTAGGGGGTTAGGGTTCAGGAGGTGAAGGGTTAATGATCATAGGGTCGGCGGTTCGAATCCCGGCTCCTCCTGTCCACATGTTGTACTGTCCTTGGGCAAGACACTGAACCCCCAAAATTGCTCCAATGAGCAGGTTAGCCTCTTGCATGGCAGCTGCCGCCATTGGTGTGTGAATGTGTGTGTGAGCGGGTGAATGAGAGGCAATTATAAAGCGCTGTGGATAAAAGCTCTATATAAGTGTAGTCCATTTACCATTCATGGGTTACACTTACGCACGCACGCACGCACGCACTCACACACACACACACACACACACACACACACACACACACACCGCTCCCCCTACTCCAGCTGTAACTAGGTGCCTGCTCAGTGCTGATGCTGTCTTACAGCAGTGATGATGTCATGGCAGTGATGTCATGGCTCTGGTATGCACTTACTGCCCCCCCACCGAGGCCTACAAACCCCAGAACACACTGCTCCTCTCTCCCACTCTCTCTCTCCCACTCTCTCTCTCTCTCTCTCTCTCTCTCTGTCTCTCTCCCACTCACTGTACTCTCTCTCTCTCTCGCTCGCTCTCTCTCTCCCCTCTCTCTCTCTCTCTCTCTCTCTCTCCCTCTCTCTCTCTCTCTCTCTCTCCCCCTCTCTCTCTCTCTCTCTCTCTCTCATTCATTCTCTGTCTCTCTCTCTCTCTCTCTCTCTCTCTCTCTCTCCCCCCCTGTCTCTCTCTCTCTCTCTCTCTCTCTCGTTCATACTCTTTGTCTCACTCTCTCTCTCTCTTTCTTTCATTTTCTCTCTCTGTGGTTTTCTAGCCCATTTCTCTCTCTTTCCACGTCTCTCTGCTAGAGTTGGTCCTGGGGCAGCGTTCAGGATGTGGCATGTCGTTAGTGATCGTTAACAGCTTGTCTGGAGAGCGAAATGGATCGAGGACATCCTGGAGATCATGTGACACGGGTAGAGACTGTCCCCCGAACCCGTGACCTTCGTGACACCACAGTACAGCTGACATGACCCCACTCTCCGTCACGTTCTCAAAACGCCCCGGAGCTGCTCTCTGGGGTTGAGTCGCGAAACACCTAAATGCAAAAAAACGTATCCTAACGTAACTGTCTTTCATACAGTTTCAATGTTCATTTTGCTAAGTTACATTTGTCGGTCTTAACAAGCGGTCAGTTACTTTTAACTGTTATTCTGTGGACCCATGAGTCCAAGGCGAGGCTATGAAGACGCTGTTAGGGAGGCTGTGGTATCAGATGTGCAGGTCTGAACATGCCCTCCTTAGCAAAACACTGCATCCTGTGACACTACATTGACGCCGGGGTCGAAAGGCGCGGCCGTGCCAAACCTCGGTATGAGTAATGCGCTAGTGTCTGAGTGAATAATGCAATTTGAAACCTTATTGCGTTGTTTTACCTCACCTGTCGCTCTCACGACACTGTGAACACGGTGAGATCAACCGTTCCTTCCCGAAGCTTGTCTGAGGCGGCCATGTTGGCCAGGTGCAGAAGTGCAGCGAGGGCGTGGCAGGAGCGTGGCAGATGTTTTGATTGGCTAGATCCCTCCTCCACTCATCTGTGTCCAGGATTGCTGCTAAGCCTCGGTGCCTGGTTTGCTCGTGAGGGCGTGGACACGTGTGTGTGTGTGTGTGTGTGTGTTTGTTTGTTTACCTTTCTTCTTTGGTCTGTGTCTGGTCGCCTCCCCTCTTTAGAAGCTGTGTAGACTTTAGGAGCAGGGGAGATTTTTCAGCCGGTCAATTAAGGTGTGTGTGTGTGTGTGTGTGTGTGTGTGTGTGTGTGTGTGTGTGTGTGTGTGTGTGTGTGTGTGTGTGTGTGTGTGTGTGTGTGTGTGTGTGTGTGTGTGTGGTTCTGTGTTATTCTTTATTTAGAATCAGAATTTCTTTTATTGTCATGCATTTTTCCAGCATACTAGGAATTTGCTTTTTTGTCACTGTGCATAATATGAAACAACAGTGGACAGGGTTCAGGGACGAGACAGGACAGTGTGTGTTCTGGTGACGAGGTGGGGTGGCTGTGTCTTGACTGAAGGGGGTGGTTGTGAGGGGGGAGGGGGGTGTCTGGCTGGCTCTGATACCTTCTGAGCTCATTAGGGGATTAACGTGAGTTGGCATGCGTACGCGCGTGTGTGTGTGTGCGCATGTCCCCCTGTTCTCCCATCTGGCTTAGTCATGGTTGTTCAACACAAGATTGATCAGTTGTGTGGGAGTGTAGTAGGGCTGTAGCAGGGTCATGTGGGGTTAGGGGTCAGGGTTCGTGTGGTTTAGGGTTCGTGTGGTTTAGGGTTAGTGTGGTTTAGGGTTAGTGTGGTTTAGGGTTAGTGTGGTTTAGGGTTCGTGTGGTTTAGGGTTCGTGTGGTTTAGGGTTAGTGTGGTTCAGGGTTTGTGTGGTTTAGGGTTAGTGTGGTTTAGGGTTCGTGTGGTTTAGGGTTCGTGTGGTTTAGGGTTAGTGTGGTTTAGGGTTCGTGTGGTTTAGGGTTCGTGTGGTTTAGGGTTAGAGTGGTTTAGGGTTAGTGAGGGGGAAGGGTGGTCCTAGATGGGGGCTGTGGGTATGATCAGCAGTGACCAATGAGGGGCTGACTTGGGTATGAGTAGGGGGGGCTCATCACAGGTTTAGGGTTCGGGTTAGGGACCGTAGTGTTAGGGTGGTGTGGTTAGGGTTAGGGACCGTAGTGTCAGGGTGGTGTGGTTAGGGTTAGGGACCGTAGTGTTAGGGTGGTGTGGTTAGGGTTCGGTTAGGGACCGTAGTTTTAGGGTGGTGTGGTTAGGGTTCGGGTTAGGGACCGTAGGGTTAGGGTGGTGTGGTTAGGGTTCAGGTTAGGGACCGTAGGGTTAGGGTGGTGTGGTTAGGGTTCGGGTTAGGGACCGTAGGGTTAGGGTGGTGTGGTAAGGGTTCGGGTTAGGGACCGTAGGGTTAGGGTGGTGTGGTTAGGGTTCGGGTTAGGGACCGTAGGGTTAGGGTGGTGTGGTTAGGGATCGGTTAGGGACCGTAGTGTTAGGGTGGTGTGGTTAGGGATCGGTTAGGGACCGTAGGGTTAGGGTGGTGTGGTTAGGGTTCGGGTTAGGGACCGTAGTGTTAGGGTGGTGTGGTTAGGGTTCGGGTTAGGGACGGTAGTGTTAGGGTGGTGTGGTTAGGGTTCGGGTTAGGGACCGTAGTGTTAGGGTGGTGTGGTTAGGGTTCGGGTTAGGGACCGTAGTGTTAGGGTGGTGTGGTTAGGGATCGGTTAGGGACCGTAGGGTTAGGGTGGTGTGGTTAGGGTTCGGGTTAGGGACCGTAGTGTTAGGGTGGTGTGGTTAGGGTTCGGGTTAGGGACCGTACTCTTTGTGTGGAGGATTGTGTGTTTGAGCACTACTACAGTAACAGTGTTGACTGAGCCCTGAATCTGTCCTGACCTGTGACCCGTTCTCATTCAGGGAACTAGGACAGGACGGCACTCTAGCAGCTCAGAGGACATGGGAGGTAACCAACCTAGACACACACACACACCACACACACACTCCAGACACACTCCAATTATTTTAAAAGATCAGCAGTGAGGATTTAGTATTGACCATTTCATGGAATGTTCATATTCAAAACAATAATACCTCAGTTTACTGTGCAGTTTACCTGGACCAGGAAGTCATTGCACTAGTGACAGAAACTTCCATTGGTTCCATTGACAGGGTCTATATTTGAGTAAAACTGTGTGCGTGTGTGTGTGTGTGCGCGTGTCCTAGGACTGTCTTCTGAGAGGCTTCTGGAGACCACGTCCATAAGGGACAGGATGGCCAAGTACCAAGCTGCCGTGTCCAAACAGGACCCGGCGCGCACGGTGGGCTGTGATCCTATTGGTTGATTATCATCCACTAACTTAAGAGTAGAACTGGGTTGTGGTTTGTTGTTGTTGTGATTGTTTGAATCAGCCCTGCTGTTGTTCTACAGGCCAGCCAGGCAGAGACCGAGGGGAACGACGTCCGTGGGGATCTCAAGGAGAATGTGCCCCCTGCTGATCTGGCACTGGTCAGTATTCTCATCCGCTGTGTCTGTGGGCGTAGGGTCAAACGGGCGCCACGGCAGAACCGTGACCCCGTTATTACCGTTACTGTCTTGTCCGCGCACCGGGCTTTTGACATATGATTTTACAGAAAACTCAGACGTTTCTTGTTTCGTGTTGCACTTCTAGCAGTTCAGTAGATATACATTTCCTGCAAAGGACAATAAAGACAAATCTAATCTCATCATCTTCTTTGTTTTAAATCAAAGAATCAAACAATTTAATAAACTTAAAGGCCGGTTATTAAAGGATTGATTTATTAGAAGAAAATAGCGTGGTGGTGGCCACACAGACAACAGATTTACTAATTCCAATTTTCCCTGTAAATACATAATGTAAAAGCAACAGATGTCCATGTCCACGCATTAGAAAGGCTATTTCCTGTGTCTGTTTGTCAGCAAATATCAGCATAGCCTCGGAATGTCTCACAGCAATAGCCTACTGTATAAAATGCAAAAAATCTGGGGCTTTCACGGATATCAAATATCTAATATTATCCAATAATAGGCTATTTAAACAATTAAACAATTGACAAACACGTTTGCATAACACTATAACATACAATTAATAAGTAATTGTACTTAATATAAGTAAAACTGAATAATAATTTGTTGGATTTTTTGCCTCTGGCAAGGGAAGTATTTCTAGCATCTGTTTATGAAAACAGTCTGTTCTGACTCACAACCACAAACGGTAAGATGGGACAGGGAACTAGGAAAGAATTGTCATTATAATTTAGTGAGTGCAAACGTTTGTGACTCGGCAGCAAACCGTCAACATGTTGGACAGACAGAAATAGTGTAACAGCTGTGGGTGTGAATTGTACTGCAGAAATAACCACCAAGGGAAACTGCTGTGTTCGTTCTCATACTGTAACTTTAGAGATGTCTAAAACTGCACAGATCATCCAAATAGCCTTCATGCTGCAGAAAATTCTCTCTATTCCATTCTCTCTCTATTCCTTCAAATATTCTTGACTCTTACAATAGGAATCAAAGTGATACATTGCGTTATACGAAGGCACATTTACTGTAATAACAATGTAGTTTATTCAGCATGAGGTAGGTTACTCAATGCTGCAGGTTGAAGTAATAAGCAGTTTACAGGACTATCCAACATTCATTTGATATGAACTCAACGTTGGTATGGCCAGATTAACCCACCCTTATAAATGACTAACTGACTGAACTATGAAAGGCATTCGGCTATTTCAATGGCATTAACACATTTAAAGAGCAGCAAACCGTCAAAGTGTTGGACATGGAAATGTGTGTAGTTGTGGGTGTGAATTGTGTTGCAGAAACAATCACCAAGGGAAACTGCTGGGTTTGTTCTCTAACTTTAGAACGGTGTCTAAACGTGCACAGATCATCAAAATACAGCCTAAATGCGTCAGAAAATAGACATTTTCTCTATTCCTTCAAATATTCGTGACTCTTCCAATAGTAAACAAAGTGGCACATTGTGTTATTACAGTCAATGCAGTTTTTCATTTGCATGAGTTTGGCTACTCAATGCTGCAGGTTGAAGGAATAAGCAATGTACAACTATCCAATGTTCATTTGATATGAACTCAAAATTGGAATGGGCGGATTAATGCATCCCTATAAACGATATATAAGGTATTAACGCTCCCTATAGGCTATGAAAGGCATCCGGGTTCACACACACATACACATACACACACATAGTGTATGTATGTGTATGTGTCTGTTCTAGTGTGTGTATGTGTATGTGTGTGTTCTAGTGTATGTGTATGTGTATGTGTGTGTTATAGTGTATGTATGTGTATGTGTGTGTTCTAGTGTATGTGTGTGTACTAGTGTATGTATGTGTATGTGAAGATTAGTTAATTGGATATGGAGAAGCATTTAAGCAGATACACACAGTAAACCAATATACTGTAAGCTGACCTGTGAGTGCTAATGTTCACTTGGCAAACTATCCTACTGGCACTGTTGGCTTTAGCTGATCCATTTATATCTATGTAATCTTGTACCTGGCACAAAACCTCCAGAAGTACTATCAGGATCCTCCCTCTTAAGCACCTATTGTATTTATAGTTTGCTACAGTATTCTTCACTAGACTATGCTTTTAGTGTGTGTGTCCACCGACAAGCTGTATTTTAGAGTTGGCGCTGTTTTCTCGTTGTTGGGTAGTGAGCTCTAGGTCGCTATAGAGACGAGAGCTGTGTTCCAAGTGCCTTTTAGCACTATTGCACCGTGAGTTCAAGGCTTTTTTGCAGTTGAAAAAAAGTAGTAATTTTTGAGCTCGAGCGCAAGCTGTGACTAGCTGTTCTGATGATGACAACGGTCATTTTTTTGGCGAAACTGCAGAGATAGTGAACGTTAGCACAAGCTAACATTAGCTAGATATCTTACCTTGAGTAGTTAATCTACAGTCTGCAAAAACACAACACTCGTTGCTAGCGTAGGAGTAAAACATGAGAACTTAGCCAGCTCTAAACTCTAGTTTTAGTTCGCTCTACGCTGCTGTAAGCTTGGCACTGTTCAGCTACACTCAGCTTGCGATGCACTTGTGAGTTCTGGCAAGTAGTAGTACACTGACTTTTCCTACGTTAAATGCAATTATTGTATTACACTCCCTCTCTCTTTCTCCTCTCTCTCTATCTCTCTATCTCTCTCTCTCTCTTTCTCAGAGCCCACCGTTGGTGTCTAACATCAAAAAAGTGTCTGAGACTAATGGTGAGTCATGGGACACACACACACACACACTCACACACACACTCACACACACACGTGCTCGCTGCCCCCTGCCTGTGATGTCATCCACATAGCTGTAGGCTGGGGGTTCAGGAGACCAAGCCATGATGCAGCAGGACGCTGAGCTGTCCTCTGATTGGCCCAGAAATCTGGGTTAAAGGGCGGTGACGAGTCCTGACTGTGTTGTTGTTCTCATGAGTCACTGCTCTGTCCTGGCCTCTAACTCTCCTGGCCTCTAACTCTCCTAGCTCTGCTCTCTCCTGGCCTCTAACTCTCCTAGCTCTGCTCTCTCCTGGCCTCTAACTCTCCTAGCTCTGCTCTGACCTGGCCTCTAACTCTCCTAGCTCTTCTCTGTCCTGGCCTCTAACTCTCCTCTGCTCGGACCTGGCCTCTAACTCTCCTAGCTCTGCTCTCTCCTGGCCTCTAACTCTCCTGGCTCTGCTCTGACCTGGCCTCTAACTCTCCTAGCTCTGCTCTCTCCTGGCCTCTAACTCTCCTAGCTCTGCTCTGACCTGGCCTCTAACTCTCCTAGCTCTTCTCTGTCCTGGCCTCTAACTCTCCTAGCTCTGCTCTCTCCTGGCCTCTAACTCTCCTAGCTCTTCTCTGTCCTGGCCTCTAACTCTCCTAGCTCTGCTCTCTCCTGGCCTCTAACTCTCCTAGCTCTTCTCTGTCCTGGCCTCTAACTCTCCTAGTTCTGCTCTGTCCTGGCCTCTAACTCTCCTAGCTCTGCTCTGACCTGGCCTCTAACTCTCCTAGCTCTGCTCTGACCTGGCCTCTAACTCTCCTAGCTCTGCTCTGACCTGGCCTCTAACTCTCCTAGCTCTACTCTGTCCTGGCCTCTAACTCTCCTAGCTCTGCTCTGACCTGGCCTCTAACTCTCCTAGCTCTGCTCTCTCCTGGCCTCTAACTATCCTAGCTCTGCTCTGACCTGGCCTCTAACTCTCCTATCTCTTCTCTCTCCTGGCCTCTAACTCTCCTCTGCTCTGACCTGGCCTCTAACTCTCCTAGCTCTACTCTGCTCAGCTGTGTCACTGACTCCCTCTTGAGGCAGAACGGAGTATGACATGTGGGTGATACTTGCTCTGGTTTAGGTGGCGGTCTGGATGTGGTCCCCAGCCCTCAGATGAGTCCTCAGTCCTCCAGCCTCACGGACCCGCCCAAGACAGCCAGGGTGAGCACTCTCCCTACCATCCACCAGCCGGGAAAAACATACATGTACAGTAACAAACCCTTATTGAAGTGTGTGGTGTGTGGTGTGTGGTGTGTGGTGTGTGGTGTGTGATGTGTCTGTCTGTGTGTGTGTGTGTGTGTGATGTATCTGTATGTGATGTGTCTGTGTCTGTGTCTGTGTGTGTGTGTGTGTGTGTCTGTGTGTGTGCGTGCGCGTGTGTGTGTGTGTGTAGAAGTTCTGCCTGCCTGTGAGGGAGACCTGCATTGCATGCCTGAAGACTGTGTACCCTCTGGAGAGACTGGTGGCCAATCAGCACATCTACCACACCACCTGCTTCCGCTGTGTCCACTGCAACACCAAGCTCAGGTCCGGATCGCTGAACACAACACTGGCCATGTTTCCATCCACCTGTCAATCAAATTCTGTGAGGAATCGCTAAAAATATGAATGCGAATAAAGCCGGTGAATGTGCGTTTCCATCTAGAGC
Organism: Borostomias antarcticus; assembly: GCF_949987555.1. NCBI lineage: Eukaryota > Metazoa > Chordata > Actinopteri > Stomiiformes > Stomiidae > Borostomias > Borostomias antarcticus. The sequence goes on along the minus strand of NC_140240.1, from coordinate 1,822,812 downwards.
TTTAAATCGGATAAAGCATTTATCACAAAATACTTTTATCGAACAAGAGAAAATCCGATGCGATCGACAGTAGAAACTTTTTGTCGATTTTCATGACTTTTAATCGAATTTTACTGTTTCCATAAGGCATTTTTAATTCGATATAACTTAATTCGCATAAAACGTGTGGATGGAAACATGGCTACTGGCTCTACATTGATACTTTACATAGACTTTACAGAGATGTATCCATACTGTCATTTTTCAGTATATAGCCTCTTGATGCACTACTTCTCTGGTGTGTGTCATGGGTCTTTGGTGGGGGGTGTTTTAGTGGGGGTCTCCCTAGCTCCGTGAGTTTTCCTGACTCTGTGCTGCCCTCTGCTGTTTAGCCTGGGGAACTACGCCTCTCTGCATGGCAACGTCTACTGCAAGCCCCACTTCAACCAGCTGTTTAAGGCCAAAGGCAACTATGATGAGGGCTTTGGGCACCGACCCCACAAAGAGCTGTGGAACGCCCGGGCTGACGAGGACGAGGACAGGGAGACGGCCCGGCCAAAAGAACTTGAGGAACCGGCGGTATTGTCTCGTCCGGCTGAGACCCCCTCAGCCAAACAGCCGAGCCCCACGGTGGAGGAGTCTCCCCTGGCCAAGGTGACGGACCTGGCTGCCTCTCTGGAGACGCGTGCCCAGAGTCAGCCCAGCTCCGCGGAGAGACCGGCCGAGACCCGCAGGCTGAGGATCGCCTGGCCCCCTCCCTCCGAGGGCGACGCCGGGTCTGGGGCGGGCGCGCGCACGGGGAGCCCCTCCCTGGACGGCACTGCTGGAGGGCGACCGTGGAGGGCCAAGTGGCCCCCGGAGGGAGAAGTGCTCTCGTCCAATCAGAGCCCGGAGAGGGCGGAGCTGAAGAGCCTGAGGAGGAGCTCCTCTCTGAAGGAGCGCAGTCGGCCCTTCTCCATAGCCACGACGCCCAGTCCCCCCGTGGCCCCGGGCCCCAGGGAGCCCCGGCGGCCCCTCAGAGCCGCCCTGCTGGAGAGGAGGGGCTCACTGGAAGAGACCCGGACCGTGGCCAGAGACCAGGACCCAGAACCCCAGAACCAGCAAGAGAGAGGGAGAGATGAGAAGGAGGAGATGAAGCCACGAGGAGAAGAAAGCAGCTCAGGGGAGGAGGAGGAGGAGGAGGAGGAGGAGGAGGGCCTTCCAGAGCAAGGGAGGAAGAGAGAGGAGTACGTGCAGAGAGCAGCAGCAGCGGCGGCGGTGGAGGAAGACGCCTCGTTGAAATGCCAAAGTGCCTCCCCAGACATCCCAGCATCCCCTTCTCCAACCCTGCAGCCCAAACACAACCGCACCTCCCAGGACGTGGGCTTCTGGGAGGGGGAAGAGGAGGGGGAGGAGCTGACTGTGGAGGAGATGATCAAGAGGAACCGCTACTACGAGGAAGAGGAGGAGGAAGATGATGTCTGAGTGAAAACCGTCCCACTGACCCAAACTGGAAATAAAAACCCAACAGCCCATGTAAACTGCCCTATGTACTCCTGGTGCATTTTAGACAGCACTAATAACTCATCTTAGGTTCAGGAAAGGGCAGGGACAAAGCAATGGAGATGCACTTTCTCTGATTGGTGCAATCATTGAGTTAGTATATGGTATAGTAGGAGGGTTAGTTAAATCTGTATCAAATTACTAGATTTCTTAAGGCCTGATGGTCAATTATAGATGTAGACTGATGGATTTAAAGGTTTTGAGACTTTGGTACAGTTTGTTTATGCTGCAGGGGCTAATTTGTTTAAACTGGAACTGAATACATGAACATCTCAATGATAATGCCTTTATATAAAATTGAAATGATTCAATTATGGAGTAATGTCATACACTATGCTGGAACAATGTTGGCCATCATACAGTAGTATCTTGTCTGTTTGTTTTGAAAGATGGATTACATACGGATAGTAGTGTGACTTTTATATATGTGATGTTTTATCTACAGGGTTAGGTCAGTATGTGAGCTTGTCCAATCCACTGCCACATGGATGATGGGGAACGGGTTTCTAAATGACTGCAAGAACCTGGTTGATTTAAGAGTCACAAGTAGCCTAGAGAACGTGAAAGATTGATCCTTGTCTTTTTGTATTTTCTCTGTGCTGCCTAGTCCCAATTGTGTGTTTTCTGTTTTCTGTGTGCAGTGTTTCTGCATCCATCGGCTTCCTGTTTCTAATTTACCTTTGGTGCCTGTTTAAAATTGTATTAAAACATTTTGCAATTCATTTTTAAAACTGGATATGTGCACATTGTTCAGATCTACCCTCGTATTTTATAGTGTACTTTACTGAGGACCAAAAATTGTTTGTATCTTCAAATATTCTAAATCATAAAATGACCAAAATTGAGAAAATTATTGACAATAAATAAATGGTCAATTATTAATACACGTCTTGTTTAATTGTTTACATACATCTTTAGTTGTACTACCTATACTAACTTCATTAGGCTACTGTAGCATACCCAGCAAGCACTGCCGTTTTTCACTGCTGTTGTTTTCGCGTTTGGAAATACATGGAGGTGAATGAGCCATAGTTAGTTAAATACATGGAGGTGAATGAGCCATAGTTAGTTAAATACATGGAGGTGAATGAGCCATAGTTAGTTAAATACATGGAGGTGAATGAGCCATAGTTAGTTAAATACATGGAGGTGAATGAGCCATAGTTGAGCCGTAGTTATAATGAGCCATAGTTAGTTAGCCGTCAGCTGAATTCACTCCCATGTATTTCAAAACGCGAAAACAACGGCAGTGGAAAACAGAGTCTGGAAATGATGAGTTTCTAACCCTGATAGTGTATTCAGCCTGTTATTTTGACTATTGAAGTCAACGGGCACTTCTGCTTCCGCACCACCAATTACGTCAGACTGACCAATATGGCAGCTGAAGTGAAATAAGGGGAATTTTAACCGTGGCAAGAATTGAGGCATGACGAGGATCACTTGCCTACTGAATCAGTACTGAAAAGGCTTTTTCCACAAGCTCCACTACTTCCTGAAATTCTACAGGCATCCTTATTTCCTGTCCTGTACTATTGGATGGAAGTGATGTGCGGCACACCTGATCACACCTGATTAATCACTTCCATCCAACGGTATAGGACAGGAAATAAATATGCCTGTAGAATTTCAGGAAGTAGTGGAGCTTGTGCAAAGAGCCTATTGCATAACGTGAGTAAACACACCAGACATGTAATGTCATTTTTAGGTACGTGTTTTGAACTCTATCGGTTGTCATTAATTTGTATGCAGCAAGTCAAGCAATGCATGATCATCAGTTCTGGAGGTAAAATAAAACAGCCATCAGGATAATCAGATCTGACTGTAGGTCAAATGTATGCTTTTTAAATTTTATATAATAAAAAAAATCTGTTGCTTTACCCACCAAAGCTCAAATCAAAAATACGCCCTTGGATAGTATTGATACCCTCTACTGGCCAATCAAACTTCATATGGTACATTTTACAGACAAAGGCAACTTCACAGAGGGAAGGGGGATGCATGCTGATACCACTAATATTCCAGAGGGAAGAAAACCAGGCCAGGTCCAGCCTGGCTTATGTGTGTGGCTGGCTAGTTTCTGTTCAGGACTGGTAGGACGGAAACTAGTCGTGCCCCTGAAATAGAAATTTAAATGACATCAAATAATGTCTGATAAATTAAGATGGGTCTTGTCGCCTGGACACATCAGTTTCAATGCTTCCAATGATAATCCAGCACAATGAGAGCGGGATAGTGTAATAGAATTACTTCGGATCGAAAGTAAAAATGCACCAAGGTGTACCGCCACAGGAGGTTTGACCACATGAACGTTGACCTGGTGGACCTCCCACAGCTTCTCCTACTTTCTCACCATGGTGTCCAGGATGACTCATTGGCCAGAAGCCGTCCCACTAACATTGACAACGTCCACCGACTTAGCCCAGGCATTCATCGAGACATGGGTCATCCGCTTCAACACCTTCGTCTGACCTCTCCTCTAACCGCGACCCGCAGTTAACCTTAGAATGTTTTGGCAGAGAGCTTGGGGGTCAAACTCCGCACCGCACCACTGCCTACCACCTACCGGCCAACAGCCTATGCGAGTGGTTCCATCTCTCCAGGAAGGCTTCCCTTCAAGCCAGCCTGATGGACGACAAGCTCCCATGGGTCAGGCTGGGCCTCAGAACTGCTCTCAAAGAAGACCTCGAGTCCTCCTCAGCCAAGCTGTCTTACGATAAACCGTTACAGGTCCCGGGGGACTTAATCTCCAACACGACGGCCATCTGGTCAACTGCAGGCCAAAAAGCCTCTCTGCTGGACAACGCCAGAACCTTCACATGGCAACCCCCACTACACAGCATAGTATCCCTTCATCCCAGGTCCCCCCGGGCCTGAGGTTCACCCACCACAACGGCCTTGGAGCGGCTGTAGCTCAGTTGGTAGAGCGGGTCGTTCAGTGATCGAAAGGTCAGTGGTTCGAATCCCAGCTCCAACTGTCCACATGTCGAAGTGTCCTTGAGCAAGACACCTAACCCCAAATTGCTCCCAATGAGCAGGTTAGCACCTTGCATGGCAGCTACCGCCATTGGTGTGTGAGTGTGTGTGTGAATGGGTGAATGAGAGGCCATTGTAAAGCGCTTTGAGTGCCGCTAAGGTGGAAAAGCGCTATATAAGTGCAGTCCATTTACCATTTACAACGCTCACCGCTGCCCCCTGCGACCTCTCTGACGACCCATATCCGCATCCTGGAGCAGGAGGCCAAGCACCTGGTGGTGGACGTCGGTGGCAAAGCTGAGCACATCTCAGTGGACCGGGTAAAGCCTGCCCACCTGGACTTGACCCAGCCGTTGGAGTTGGCTCGGCCTCCACGCCGGGCCCTTCCGGGGGGTAATGTTGTTTCAGGCAGTTGCCCTTTGTGGATTTAAGGACTCCGCCCTTCCTGTTCCCTTCTGTTGGTTTTAGTGTGAAGTGTGAGAATAAATCCCTGATGGAGTCAGCCAAATTATGCACTCGCTCCCTCCCGAGTCTCTCTGCACCACAACATCACCTTTTCTTTCAACAACTCTCAGTAAGTGTTTGGGAACCGAGGACACTAATTGTTAAAGTTTTGAAAGGGAAATTCTTTCCCATTCTTGATTTATATATGACTTCAGTTCAACAGTCTGGGGTTAGGGTTAGTCAGTCTGGGGTTAGGGTTAGTCAGTCGGGGGTTAGGATTAGTCAGTCTGGGGTTAGGGTTAGTCAGTCTGGGGTTAGGGTTAGTCAGTCTGGGGTGTCTGTTTTCATATTTTGAGCCACCCATTTTCAATTGTTAACAGGTCTGGACTACAGGCAGGCCAGTCTGGTACCTCTAGTACCCAGGCCAGTCTAGTACCCAGGCCAGTCTAGTACCCAGGCCAGTTTAGTACCCAGTCTAGTAACCACCTACAGGTACAGGCAGGCCAGTCTAGTACCCAGTCTAGTAGTCACCTACAGGTACAGGCTGGCCAGTCTGGGACCCACCGTACTCTTTCCCTATGAAGCCATGCTGCTGTAACGCGTGCAGAATGTGGCTCATCGTCTTGCTGAAATAAGCAGGGTTGTCGTCTGGATGGCAGCATGCTGCTCCAAAACCTGGATGTACCTTCTAGCATTAATGGTGCCTTCACAGATGTGCAAGTTACCCATGGCATTAGGCATTACACACCATCAGATGCTAACTTTTGAACCAACTTTTTTGGGAATCTGAGTTTGAAAATGTAACAACCAGACTGACAGTTGCAATCAAAGTGCAGAGAACAAAGGGGTTGATGACTTGATTGGAGACAGCTGTTGAAACGAGATGAAACTGGTCTTGAGGGAAACAGGGGCCTTCAGTCTTCAATCTTTTTGAAAATAAATCCACAAAACAAGCTATTGTATAGAAATAGATTTCCATCTTTATTTAGGTATTTAAACATTGCATACATGTGCATAATTTTAGACACATACAGTATATTCATATCAATGTAGTATTCATATCATGAATGTAAGATCTTCCCTTTTGAAATTATAAAACGGTGTCGACATACTGATGGTATACAGTTCTGTTACAAAGGATGAATCAAAACAAAATGATAAGGAAATAGCTTCATCAATTCCATTATTATATTCCATTTAAACTGCCAAAAAGGAACCAGAAGAGCAGAAGTCTAGACATGCAACACAGAAGCCTCTTATATACCTGTAGTGTATCATGACACCATATAAATTATTTATAAAGTGCTCGTGATCGAAGTATATGGCATCGTCATAGTTGTAGAAAATATGCATCATAGTTTATACAGTCATTTTGATTTTGGCATATACCTGAGAGTCGTAATTCTTGGCTCCTGGTTAGCGTTTCAGCATTTGAATTCAATCCCTCTCATAACAGTCCTAACTTAAAAGACCGCCTGATAGATGCTTAAGACCTCTGATTGGTCCAGACATCTCCCTTCAAACCCTTTCTAGGAGTTCTCAGAAGACTAAATTAAGTAATTTTCTTTAGGCACCCATGCAGTACAATATTCACTTAACATATCCGATGTACACTCATTCTTCCCATGTGTTTTATATTCTTATGATATGAGAAACCATGACAAGGCCATTGAGGTGTGACTTTCCAAATGACACGCTGCGTCCGGGTCTGATGTGGACACAGATTTCAGAGTGTTGACTCCAAACCCAGCCCCCAACATCGTCCCAGACATGCTAACAAGCAACTCATCCCTCTTTTTTGTTGTTGTTCCTCATCCAGTCTTCTCTTGGGGTTTCGGGTTTAGCCGCTGAGGGGATGCAGGTCGACCCGGACCTTCTCCCCGCTGCTCATCATGCCGATGGTGGGATAGAAGCCCCCTGCCGGCACCCCCACCTCCCTCCGGCCCACCACCTTCCCATTCCGGGTGAAAAACACCTGTTCAGACACCAGGGGGCCACAGTGAGACAGCGTTCACACACAAGGTTTTACTGGAAAAAAAACATCTTATCCACCAGATATACCGCTCTGTGTTGTAACATCGCATGCTTGCTGTCCTAACTGAAACCGTTAAATTTCCTGTTCTGTTACGTCATTTGTCTACATTCCCAACTGAAGACAGTTAAAGAACGAACGCCTGTCAACGCGAGCGACAGGAGGAAAATAGGAACAGGGCGAGTGTCAAAAGGACAGTTAAAACGTTGTGCCGCGTCGCTCGCGTCCAGTTAGGACATAACAATAGAAAACAAAGCAATGGAACGCATTTTGTCGCTGACGCTCGCTCGACGGCACGACGTTTTAACTGCCCTTTTGACGCTCACCCTGTTCCTATTTTCCTCCTGTCGCTCGCGTTGAGGACACGGCGTTAGGACACGGTGTCACACCAAGACACATTTCCCCCGAGACGATGAAGAGATACGCCGTCACTCACCATAACCTTCCTACCCTCCCGTTCCTGCTCCTCTCCCTCCTCCTCCTCCTCTTCATCATTCATGTACAGGTCGTTCTGAACACGGCGTTGCTTGGGCCGCACCTCCTGCTCTCCGTCGTCACTGTCGTCTGAGGCAGTCAAGCAGACAGGCGTACCCATGGACAGCAGGGAAAAGACAGATGATTAAAATAGGACATGTAGAGCAATGTCCGCCATATCAAATCACCACTTTCAACCAATGGCATTGTTCATGTTTGCTGAATGAGGGTAATTTAGTCCAGAATGTGGCGCCTCACCTCCACTGTCCAGGATGTAGTCACGGGGGAACATGATGCCGCAGCCCATGACGTCCCCCTCAAAACAGCGAGGACCAAAGGGGTCCCCCACCCCACTCCCCTGGAACATCTTCCCATCATCTGAGAGAGAGAGAGAGAGAGAGAGAAAAGAGAGAGAGAGAATCTAAATTCTCAGCATTTCATAACACGAGCTCGTGTGATAACAATGGCATTTCTGCTGCGAATCACATCATCTTGTGATTGAAACAAGCTCCACTTGTCCTCATGTCAACCCGCCCTTATATGTGACTGAGCCATGAGGGGGAGTCTGAGGGCATCTGGGAGGAAGGAGACACGTTCTCATCGTTAGCGTGAGTAGGAAGAGAGAGACGCGGGTGTATCCCATGGAAGAGAGAGAGACGGGTGTATCCCATGGAAGAGAGAGACCAAGTGTATCCCATGGAAGAGAGAGACCAAGTGTATCCCATGGAAGAGAGAGACGCGGGTGTATCCCATGGAGGAAGAGAGAGACGCGGGTGTATCCCATGGAAGAGAGAGACGCGGGTGTATCCCATGGAAGAGAGAGATGGGTGTATCCCATGGAAGAGAGAGATACGGGTGTATCCCATGGAAGAGAGAGAGACGGGTGTATCCCATGGAAGAAGAGAGACGCGGGTGTATCCCATGGAAGAGAGAGAGATACGGGTGTATCCCATGGAAGAGAGAGAGATACGGGTGTATCCCATGGAAGAGAGAGAGACGGGTGTATCCCATGGAAAACGGCATGGAACACATGAAACACACAGGGAGCTCACTAGGTGGGAATCAGAACAGCAGCCTCATGACAAAGCCATATCCCTAACCCTAACCCTTACCCTTACCCCTAACCCTTATCCCTAACCCTAACCCTTACCCCTAACCCTAACCCTTACCCCTAACCCTAACCCTAACCCTAACCCTAACCCTTACCCCTAACCCCTTACCCCTAACCCTTACCCCTAACCCTTACCTTTAACCCTAACCCTTACCCCTAACCCTAACCCTAACCCTAACCCTAACCCTAACCCTAACCCTAACCCTTACCCCTAACCCCTTACCCCTAACCCTTACCCCTAACCCTTACCTTTAACCCTAACCCTTACCCCTAACCCTTACCCCTTACCCTTACCCCTAACCCTTACCCCTAACCCCTAACCCCTAACCCCAACCCTTACCCTTACCCTTACCCCTAACCCCTAACACTTATCCCTAGAGAGCAACATGCTTCTGGAGGGGGCAGGGCGCCATACATGTTTGAGTTGGAGAACTCTGCTCTCTCTCTCTCTCTCCTCTCTTCTCTCTCCTCTCTCTCTACCTTGTCTCACTCTATAGGTAAGTCCAGGGCAACCCTGCGTGTTTGAGTTGGACGTTTTATTTATTTATTTGGTTCTTTTCCATCTCCTGCCATCGCTCTATATGCTAGCCAATGGCAACACGGTCCTCAGGGTGAGAGAATCTGGGACATATTTAACTCTAGGAGTGTCTTGAGTGCTTTCCTTGATGTGGCCTTAGGGTTAGACCACAAAGCAAACCATAAACAAGAATGTTCACCTCCTTTCTGTTATTAGAGGTTAGCGTCACAGCAGCCTCACAACCGTGGGATGGTACGCAAGCGCAGTGGTACACTTCTCAGACAGACAGACAGGCAGACAGACAGGCAGACAGAGACAGACAGACAGACAGACAGACAGACAGACAGACAGACAGACAGACAGACAGACATGCATGTCCGCAGCAGCAGGACATACAGGTGACAGATGCAGTGGAAGAAGTGACAGGTGCTCACCTGCATGGTAGGCTATCGAGCCTCGGCTCCAGCCTGGGTGTCTGTTCTTGGGGTAGTCCTATGAAGGAAAAGGTAAACGCAGTCAATAAAAAAACAAACAATGGAGGGGTGTGTGTGTGTGTGTGTCTTTTCCAGGTAACAGAAGTTTCCTTGTCTTTCACCATCCCTGCATAAAGCGGCTACAGAGCCCCAGGTGAGGTGATCAAACGAGGTTCCTATGAAAAGGCCCATGGTTGTTCCAGATAACATCTGACGATGAGTCACACTTAATGGGCGCCATCCCAGCCAGGGTGCACCCTGCCCATTAGCCCAGACAACTCAAGTCTTGCAGGGCAGATAAATGGATCCCTACCCTAGTAAATTCACTGAGCTGTGGTTTTAACACAAACCGCTCCAGCTCTTCACTACCCCCCCCCGCCTACTTCACTCTTATCTGCTACATGTCTCTGCTGACAGATTATTAAACAGTGTCTGGCCCTTTGCAGCCACCACAGTGAGTCACGTCACTGACGATCCTAGTAGTTAGGGGGGCGGTTTAGCCCAAGGTCACACTTAGGGTTGCAAAGGGGTGGAAAATTTCCGGTAAATTTCCAAAAACTTTCCGTAAATTTACCATGGTAATTTAAGCTCGGGAATTTTTAAAATGTCACATTTTTTGTAGCCTATTTAACAGCTTTTTTCTAATTTATTCCTGTTAATTCCCATAAATTCCCACTAATTCCCATGGAAAGTTTCCAACTTTGAATATTTCCAGAATTTTGCAACCCGTGTCACACTACACAACTTTCAAGGTTGTCAGGTCACAGTACTGCACATATTTTACGATTGTCTAACTATCTTGACGTGGTGGCAGGTTTCATGACTGGCGACAGAGGGTCACACATTACAAAATGTTCCATGGAGAGGAATCCCCCACAAGTCGGTCTGGTCTCCAAACTACATTTAACACTTTTCCCCTTGGGGAAGTAGGCTAGCTGGCAATCTACCGAACTATCTCTCTGAAAACACATGAGAAGACTGCCCTGTAGATGTTGTTGTGTTGTGTTTTCAAAATAAAAATACATCACAAAAAACACTTGAGAAGTGATGCTTCCAAAAATGGACGAATAAGCTCTAAGTAGGCGAGAATGGCTGAGGAGATGAGCGCAGAGAGAGTTAGAGGTAAATAAATACTTATTATATGTAATAATAGTAGCTGCCTGCTCGTACTGTGGCGTGCCAAGGACATGTTTGTGCTTTGTTGTGGTTACAGATAACTGAAAAGCTTGTGTGTGTGCCAGTTTATTCTTGAGAGAAAATATTATTGTGCCCCCCCCACAAAATGATAAGATGACAAGACAAGAAGAAGGTTCTGGAAGCTGCTGGGGCAGCAGAGGACTTTCATTTCACTAGTTTGTCCCAAACAGGTCCAGATATTTAACCTGCTACATGTAGTTGGATGCAACTCATCAGGGACTTTCAGATTGCGTCGTAAACGGTTCACACTAATGATCCATGCTCACAGGAGAGATTCACACTAACGATCCGTACTCACAGGAGCGGTTCACACTAACGATCCATGCTCACAGGAGCAGTTCACACTAACGATCCGAGCGGTTCACACTAATGATCCGTACTCACAGGAGTGGTTCACACTAACGATCCGTACTCACAGGAGTGGTTCACACTAACGATCCGTACTCACAGGAGCGGTTCACACTAACGATCCATGCTCACAGGAGCGGTTCACACTAACGATCCGAGCGGTTCACACTAATGATCCGTACTCACAGGAGTGGTTCACACTAACGATCCGTACTCACAGGAGTGGTTCACACTAACGATCCATGCTAACAGGAGCGGTTCACACTAATGATCCGTGCTCACAGGAGTGGTTCACACTAACGATCCATGCTAACAGGAGCGGTTCACACTAACAATCCGTACTCACGCTACTTGCTACGATTGGCGTCCGAGCTGGGGCTTTTGTTTGCGTATTTTTTTTTTTTTTACTAGTCGACAAGTGGGAAATCGTTGTAGTGCAGCTAAAATCATGTAGCGTGACCTTGGGATAGCGGCAAGCAAGCAAATACTCATCACTGATGAAACTGCTTTATCCAAACACTGATGCCAGTCTAAGAGCAACATCTCCTAGGAATGGTGTCATCCGAGCTGAGCTCACGGCAGCCCCAGTCTGAGTGCTGGCACTGCTCTCTGTGCTGCGCTGTAACAAAGACATCTAGTGTGGAGCCGTCAGGTAAGAGCCCAGGCCCACTCCCACTGAGGGAGGGGGGCGGGGGCGGGGGGGGGGATGCCTGTGTATCGGTGTAAGCCCCTATGACCACAGCTCTACTGGCAGGCTGCTGGAGAGATGAGACAGCGACAGCAAATAGAGGAGGCGAGATAGAGATGGTGAGATAGTTGGTGAGATAGATTAGGTGAGATAGATTCTAAATACAGACTTGGAGAGATGTTGGCGCATGGTGGTGTGAGGTGTGAAAAAAGATAACCGAACTGGGAGACGAAGATGAAAGATGAAGGCATGAAAGACGGGGAGATTAGAGATTAGAGTGACGCATCCCAATCGCTCTGTTATCCATTACAGAGCAGTCACAGTTGACGGCTTAACCTGGGTGACGTAGACCTTATTGAGACGCTTTGTAATGGCTCAGTGCAGCGAGGCCATGAGAGGATGCCTGGCTGGCCCTGGTTGGAGGTGGACAGGCTCTGTCTGTAACCTCAGGAATGAGAGACTGAAGGATTTACAATGGCCCCCCAGAACCACAGACTTCTTCAGAAAACAATTCCCGGATTACAATCAGTCAAATGACAGTTGTATTCTCTGGCCCCGTGTACCTCCAGGGCCCTGCCTGTCTGCTGCACACTCTGAGTATTACATTTAATATGTTGCTGCGCAGACAAACGTATGTAGTCCTTGCGAGAATTGTAATCAAATCATCAAATACCTGACACCGTATCTAAAGTATTTAAAAGTAGGAGATCTTATTGACATTAAACGTGCAGATTCCCATGTTGATTAAATCCTGGCTGCCATATCTGGTTCAATGTCTCTGTTGTGGAAATATTCATTTGACAAGTCATCTCATGCTGACAAGTGGACAAGTTTCCACAATATGGATCATTTAATTGCTCTCATCTTATCAATTATGATGAGACGGCAATGGAATGAGTCTAAATTAATTTGGATATCAACCATACCTTGCCCAAGGAGCGAAACTCTTACTAAAGTTAGTTTATAATAATACCTTCCTGTGTGTTGTTAGGATATCAGTTACAGAAAGAGAGAAAAAGAGGGAGAGAGAGAGAGAGAGAGGGGGGGCAGAGAGACAGAGAGTGAGTGTGTGTAGGTCAGTGGATGTGGTTGGATGCAGCATGTTTGCCTCTGTCTCAGTGTACTAGCATGTTAGCACGGTATGTTAGCATGTAAATGGGATAGCACTCTGTCTCAGTGTACTAGCATGTTAGCACGGTATGTTAGCATGTAAATAGGACAGCTCTCTGCCTCAGTGTACTAGCATGTTAGCACGGTATGTTAGCATGTAAATAGGACAGCTCTCTACCTCAGTGTGCTAGCATGTTATCATGGTATGTTAGCATGTAAATAGGACAGCTCTCTGCCTCAGTGTGCTAGCATGTTAGCACGGTATGTTAGCATGTAAATAGGACAGCTCTCTGCCTCAGTGTACTAGCATGTTAGCACGGTACAGTAGCATGTAAATGGGACAGCTTGTCTTCTCTATGGAAAACCAAACGAGGGGTTCAAATAAGACTATTTATTCTGTTTGCTTTTTCCTTCATGGTCATCCATCACTCACAGTGGAAACAGTGAGGGAAGCAGGGGAGGAAGAGAAGGAGGCGGAGCAGGAGGGGAGGATTTTCAAGGACGGACAAATGACCACCGTTGTTTCATTTTGTTTTCTTTATAGCGGTGCAATGTCATCCCAGTATTAGCTTCGAATGAGGATAACAGAAGGTGAAAATGATGTTAGTTGATTGAACTGTACTGATTATGATGATGATGGCTAGTAGGATGAAGCTCTTACCCTCTGTGCCAGCCCCAGGGTTAGGGTTAGGTGAGGTTCTTACCCTGCGTGCCAGCCCCAGGGTTAGTGTTAGGGTTGGGTGAGGTTCTTACCCTGCGTGCCAGGGTTAGGGTTAGGTGAGGTTCTTACCCTGCGTGCCAGCCCCAGGGTTAGTGTTAGGGTTGGGTGAGGTTCTTACCCTGCGTGCCAGGGTTAGGGTTAGGTGAGGTTCTTACCCTGCGTGCCAGGGTTAGGGTTAGGGTAAGGTGAGGTTCTTACCCTGCGTGCCAGGGTTAGGGTTAGGTGAGGTTCTTACCCTGCGTGCCAGGGTTAGGGTTAGGTGAGGTTCTTACCCTGCGTGCCAGCCCCAGGGTTAGGGTTAGGTGAGGTTCTTACCCTGCGTGCCAGGGTTAGGGTTAGGGTCAGGGTTAGGGGAGGTTCTTACCCTTCGTGCCAGCCCCAGGGTTAGGGTTAGGGTTAGGTGAGGCTCTTACCCTTCGTGCCAGCCCCAGGGTTAGGGTTAGGGTTAGGTGAGTCTCTTACCCTGCGTGCCAGCCCCAGGGCGATGTAACACTTCTCTCCTGCGTCGGTGATCTCCAGCTCGTAGTAGTGGCAGCGCGTGCTGAGGGGCCGGCGGGCCTGCGCCAGGCCCACGTCCACGATGCTCTTCCCCTTCCCCACGTACTCCAGCAGCTGGGAGGAGAGGAACATCCATGAGACACTCACCCTTCAGCCTCATCTGTCTGCAATATCAATCAATCAATCAAAGCTTTATTTGTATAGCGCATTTCATACCCAGAGGCAACACAATGCGCTTTACAGAGAACAAGGGAGGTGGGCATACGACCCACTCTCTACATATTCCAGAGGGAAGCAAAAAAACAGTAATCACCCAGGGGCCAGATAAGTGAGCTGTAAAAATTCTTCCCTGACCCCTCTCAACAAGGCGATCGAGTATGACATCACTAAACCAACTCTACACCGTCACATCAGTCGCATACACACGAGACACAGCCTGCTCCAAGGGAGGTTGGCGGGAACAGACAGTAGATGTGAAGGTGTCCACGGTTTATAAGTAGCACAGTTGGTAAAGCGGGACGTTCAGTGATCGAAGGGTCAGTGGTTCGAATCCCAGCTCCGACTGTCCACATGTCGAAGTGTCCTTGAGCAAGACACCTAACCCCAAATTGCTCCCAATGAGCAGGTTAGCACCTTGCATGGCAGCTACCGCCATTGGTGTGTGAGTGTGTGTGTGAATGGGTGAACGAGAGGCCATTGTAAAGCGCTTTGAGTGCCGCTAAGGTGGAAAAGCGCTTTATATGTGCAATCCATTTACCATTTACCATTTAAGTAGTCATCTATCCATTCAGCTTACATCACAGTGTTCAGACCTCCAGAGATGAGGGTCTCTGATTGCTACCAGACGGGTGGGACAGTGACCACCTGACCTCCCTGGGGCGCCGCAGCCCAACACTGTAATCGTCCAATGAGCAAAGTGCTCTCGGGTTGATGCTGTGTTGTGGCTTGTGTTGACAGAGACGGCCGACGGGTCAGGGTTAATAGGGTTAGGGACGATTTCACCTCCGTAACGGACCGTAACAGCATCTCCATCATCCTCCAGATGACCAAACAAGGGAGCCAATAGGTCAAAGGTCATATTCTCTGTGCCATCTCAACGAGACACCACAAAAAACACACACACACACACACTTTCCAGTGTGTAAGTGGGCATCTCAACACAAACAAATGAGCTCATAACCTGGCTGTACTTGCTTGACAGTTAGCTGACTAGGAACCAATAGTTCCTCTAAAACGACCCAGATAAGTCATGGGTACCGACAAGCTTCCAGAGAACCCTGGTTCCCACATAAAACAAATACTTGAGAAGGTGGAAAAACTATTATTCCACTAAAAAAAAATTGTCATGGTGCTGGCAAGAGGAGGGTTAGTTTGTGTGAGGCTACACCATGGGTGACCTTCTCCTCTGCCCCAAATACAAGGGGGTAGACACGCGCCTACTCCTAACCCTACCCTGTCAACAGAGCGCAAGGGGAAAATATATCATTATTATTACTTTACCTCAACCTGTCAACGCCACCCTTTTCACTTTCCTCTCCATAAATTAAAGACTTAACACTCTCTGCATCCCTGTAGCTCCTTCTCTTACCCTCCTCTCTTCCCTTCCTCTCTCCCTCCCTTTCCTCCTCCCTCTCTTCTCTCTCTCCCTCCCTCCCTCTCTCTCTCTCGCTCCCTCCCTCTCAGCAAACCCCTGACTCTTTCACCTCTCATCCAAAGAAAAAACAATTCTACTGCATAATAACTTGTTACTGTTCTGCTTTCACAGTCGTTCTTTCCTCGTATCACTCATCATCCTGGCTTCTTTGATGAACAGAGATGACTGCTTGTTGTCTGATGCTGAGTAACAGAAGAGGTGTGTGTGTGGGTGGGTGGGGGGTGTGTGTGTGGGTGGGTGGTGGGGGGGGGTCACTGATTTACTGGCCCTCCCTGTAGCCATCAGCGGGATCCGGTGGGTGTGCTGACAGAACCTTAAATCTCTCACTCTGATCCTCATTATGGGTAGGTAAGGGGTGTGTGTGTGTGTGTGTGTGTGTGTGTGTGTGTTTAGTAGAGGCAGAAGGGTTCTGCTAATGATGGGTAAGGATGTATTTGTTGACTTGCTGCCCTGACAACAGTTGAAGTAAGAGGGGCGAGCAGGGGTCATGTTTTTGATGTATTTGTCCCTAACCCTAACCCCTAACCTCTAACCCCTAACCCTAACATGCAACTCCTTTACTGATGAGATTCGTCTCCTTGCTCAATCCTTCTTTAACATCCACTGTGTTCCATTTGCATCGTTTTTCCAACAAATATTTTGAACCAACCACACCGCTTCACAATTAAAAACCAAAAAAGTAACTTGCGGAATTAGACAATAAATGGCATATATAAGCTACACAACGGCCAATCACCGTGACAAACGCATATAATAGGCCTAATATTATAATATAATGACCGGAATTTCTCCAGTTTGTCCAGAAAAGTCTAATCTTCCCGGACACATTGACCGGTACCGATTTTCTCTAACGGAAACCGGAAACTTATGACAAAGCAAACTGTTTAGGTTATATCATATTTAACCTGAGAAATCTGTCATTTTTGATCATCAGCACTTTGACAAGCACATTAAGTCCCTGACCGGTACATGTTCTTTCCACCTAAGAAACATTGCAAAACAAGACCTATTGTATCTCACTCTGATACAATGAAATGATTATCCATGCCTTTGTCTCATCACGCCTGGATTATTGTAATCCTCTTTTTACGTGCCTCTGCAAAGCATCCTGGGACGGCCTCCAGCTGGTCCAGCAAAGCATCCTGGGACCGCCTCCAGCTGGTCCAGCAAAGCATCCTGGGACCGCCTCCAGCTGGTCCAGCAAAGCATCCTGGGACCGCCTCCAGCTGGTCCAGCAAAGCATCCTGGGACCGCCTCCAGCTGGTCCAGCAAAGCATCCTGGGACCGCCTCCAGCTGGTCCAGAATGCCGCCGCCAGGCTGTTGACCCGGTCCAGTAGGACTTCTCATATTACTCCTATCCTGGCCTCCTTGCACTGGCTTCCAGATCATTTTAGGATCCAGTTCAAGGTTCTTGTACTTACATATAAAGCCCTACATGGTCAGGTGCCTGTATATCTGTCTGACCTGCTCCATGCACATGCTCCCAGCAGGTCACTGAGGTCAGCTGACCAGGCTCTGTTGGTTGTCCCTTGCACCGGGCTTAAAGTCGCACTGAAATGAAAAAAGCATTCTGTCCCATTTTGGTTCACATAATTGGTCATAGTGTTCACCTATTCAACGATGTATGCCAAGAAATTTACAAAATTCTACTTTTGTTGTAATCTTATATCAAAGTATATAATTTCTTACTTCCTGGAAAACGGTAGGTCACGTGCAATGACGACAACAGGTACCTTAGATTTTATGGCCAATAATCTCACGACATCCACCCGTCAATCAACGCTATCCTTCTATCGAATCTGTCTAAAGTTCTTAAAACCCGTCCACTTGTCAATGTTCCAATCAAATTCCTCTAAACAAATGTCCCACCCTCATAGCTTGTTTGCGTCGGAAATACGTCAAACTACGGAAGTTAGATGATCTCAAACGTCCGTTTCAGGGGACAGAGCCTTTGAGTCTGTGACACCCAGATTGTGGAACGCTCTTCCTCAGGACTTGAGAGCTGCGGCCTCTGTGGGAATTTTTAAGCAGCAGCTAAAGAAGCTTCTGTTTAGACAGGCGTTTGTTTAATTCATTTAACTGTATGTTTATGGCTGTTGTCCTGTTTCCTGTGTTTAATTTTGTTGATTCTTTGTATGCATTTTAACCTGTGTGAAGCACTTTGTGAGTCCTCTCTGTGAGAAGTGCTATATAAATAAAATGTACTTACTTACTGTATATGACGAGGTAAATACAGTTAATATAAATTACCCCCAAACCCTGTTAATTCCAATGAATTACCATTAATTCCCGTTAATTCCCACGAAAACTTTCAAATTTGAATATTCCCGGAATTTTGCAACCGTCGTGGGGACGATCGTCACATTTCTATTACGATGTATCAGACGTGGTGTAAGAAAGCTCATTTTTAAACCAGCAAAAATCTGCTCTTTCTCATACATGGGGGGGATAAAACAATATCCCTGTCTGTTTTTCTTTCCCGTGTGTTTGTGCAGAGTCGTCTCTGAGCGTAAGTGCAGGTAACACCTGCCCTGTCCGGGTTTCTGACGAGCTGCCATAAATCTGTCCGTCTGTCGTGTCTGTTGAGGCGTCAGCCTGACAGAGCCTCGCTGTCCCTGGTGAACGCCCAGCCATTACCAGAGCCAATAAGCTCCTCCCCTGGGCAGGTGTGGGGCAGAGCGGCCTCTGAGGAGACGGCCTGGCAGGCAGCAGCGACGCGGGGCCTGGCTCGGTGCTAAGCCCCTCGGGCAGTGTGTTTCCGACACGCACACGCACACACACACACACTCTCCCTGCCTGCACACACACACACACACACACACACACACACACACTTTTCCTGGGCTGCACACCACTGCACTGCAGCCATGTGGGAGAGACGGTTTCATCATCCGTCCCAGAACACCATGGGGCAGCGTGGTGTCGACAGCGTCATGGTATGTCACCACCTTTTAATACAATAACGGTTTTAAACAGCTTAAGGCTGCGTTAAGGCCTAAAGACCTGGTTTGAAGCTCCGCTGGAGACAACACACACACAATGAGCACACTCACAACAACACACATACACAATGAGCACACTCACAACAACACACATGCAAAAAGCATAATGAGCACACTCACAAGCAACAGCTGCCACCGCTCTAATCCCAACCGACACTCTGATCCTAGACATGGTCCACTTCAGACAGCTCTATCGCAAAAACTATAAATGTTACAGCTTATATATTGACACCATAGGAATCCTGAGAACTTGCAGAACATTTCTATGTATAATATGTCCGTATAGCTTAAACACTGTAGGCATGGCGACAAGTTAGAAAAAGGGTAAAAATGCAAAATGAGGAGCTCAAAAGTTAGTGCAGCACTATATGTTTCAATGGGGAGCGCAGTTGCCGAACAAATCGTCATACCTCAAAAATGGTAAGTCACACAGCTTAGATACTTACATTGTATGAATCAGCACAGTTGTGTGAATGTTTTGATGTATAATGTGTGTGAGCTTTCAAAACTGTAGGAGTTCCAGCAGTTTACAAAATGTGTGAATATTTTCAAAGCATTGCATACTTTATAGGCCTACTCCCAGTTTATATTATGAAGGACCCATGCAGTATTGCGTAATATTTGTGAATGAGTCTTGTATGCTAGCTAACGCTAGCTAAGTCAGTGAGCACCCATTTTCTGCATTTTTGACCATGTTCCTTTTGTGCTCTTATGATAGTTCTACTTAGTGGATTGTTGCACAGTGTATTATTGTGTCATTGTATTACTGGTGACTGTGAACTGTATATTACTGTATCATTACTGGTGACTAGGGCTGGGTTTAAAAAATCGATTCATCGAATTCAGGAATCCCAAAATCGATCTTTTATTTAATTAATGGATGAATAAATGAAGGCATGAATAGTTCATTCATTCATTCAATGATTCATTCATTCATTCATTTTTGAAAATCAGTATTGATACCCAGCCCTAGTACCGAGTTGCATAACTTGGCTGTCATGTAATTAAGGTTACAGCAAAAAAAAAAAAAAAAAGGTTTTAGTAACACTAACCGAATCGATATTGAATCGAATCGAATCATGATAATCGATTCTGAACCTTGTGAATCGGAATCGAATCGATTCTTGAAATTCGACTCGATACCCAGCCCTACTGGTGACTGACAGATACACCAGCCTTTGTATTTGTTCCTTTCAGACCCCACCCATGCCTCCCTGTATACCGACTTTCTATAAACTACCAAGAGTTTCCTGCCTCCATGCTTACTACTTTCAATAAACCTTACAAAAGAAAATCAAATTTCAATAACTTTTACCTGCACTCCACTAAAATTCTCAAGGATTTACAATCTGTCTTGTTTGAAAGGCAAATATTGAACACTGAACAATAACCATGCACTGAAAATGGATTTTGATGGAATGGCCCCTTTAAGAGACTTGAGACAGAAAGACAGACAGGAGATACGAGGATGTCTGTGTTCAACCGCGAATTGATATTTGTTGTGTTAATGTTGCTACTATCCTATGGTGAGAGATTTTCCAGTATGTAGCCTAAATGAGCCGCTAGACACTGACTTTGTGCAAATTGTTGGCAGCTGAAACAGGTTGCTAATGAAACAAGCCCAAGGCAAACTAAATGCATGGTAGTCATAATAAATAATGATATCTCTAGCAAACTAAATGCATGGTAGTCATAATAAATAATGATAATTCTAGCTGTTTGACCAAGTCACGGTTTTCCTATTAAGAGGAGAGAGAACAAAAGAGGAATCCAACCAGCTAGATTCTACTCGCTCTGGTAAATAAAAAAATTCAGTCACACTGGACAGAGAAGTGGTCGCAATTTAGTGACCATTAGCAACCAATTTAGTCGCACTCTGGGTCTCTGGACAGAGAGATGGACTTCTAACACTGTTTTTCCACATACTTCCGTATCTGTCTGGCAGGGATATTTGGTGAACATTTCCTGAAAAGCCTAATCATATACTCCACAACAATTTCCCATGATGTGGAGATTTGGGGCACACAGCTCTAAGATCCCATGCCAGCATCCATTTTCACTTTCCCCAGCCTAAACCTGCCCTGGGATTCTTGGCAGCTTCCTCCACGTAGGGAGTGTGTGTGAGTGTGAGGGGTAAGGGGCTGGACCTGTGGTGGTGAAGGCAGTGGGCTGGTATGGGTGGGAGGGGGCTGGTATGGGTGGGAGGGGGCTGGACCCGTGGTGGTGAAGGCAGTGGGCTGGTATGGGTGGGAGGGGGCTGGTAGGGGTGGGTGGGGGTGGGAGGGGGCTGGTATGGGTGGGAGGGGGCTGGTATGGGTGGGAGGGGGCTGGACCCGTGGTGGTGAAGGCAGTGGGCTGGTATGGGTGGGAGGGGGCTGGTAGGGGTGGGTGGGGGCTGGTATGGGTGGGAGGGGGCTGGTATGGGTGGGAGGGGGCTGGTATGGGTGGGAGGGGGCTGGTATGGGTGGGAGTCGGGATGATGGACAGGGCTGGGCCTGTCGTGGTGAAGGCAGTGGGCTGGTAGGGGTGGGAGGGGGCTGGTAGGGGTGGGAGGGGGTTGGTAGGGGTGGGAGGGGGCTGGTATGGGTGGGAGGGGGCTGGTATGGGTGGGTGGGGGTTGGTATGGGTGGGAGGGGGCTGGTAGGGGTGGGAGGGGGCTGGTAGGGGTGGGAGGGGGCTGGTATGGGTGGGAGGGGGCTGGTATGGGTGGGAGGCTGGATGATGGACAGGGCTGGGCCTGTCATGGTGAAGGCAGTGGGCTGGTTTGGGTGGGTGGCTGGATGATGGACAGGGTTTCTGGGCGTTGTCCTGACACGGAAGCAGGACAGGGGCGTATTTGTGGAAGTCAGGGGCAATTAAAAGTGAAGGAGGTATGCAGGTTAGCCGTGCCTGCCCCTCGGCCATTCAGCTGCACTCACTCACCCCTCCCCTCCACCCCCCAACCCCAAGTCAGACACAGGGCTCTCAGTCTCATGGCTACCTCCAGACAGACCCCCCATCCCCCTACCACACGTACATACTATACACACACACTATAGGGGAGGGGGGACGAACACACACTCATACTACACACACTTCCCTTCATCATAAATCTACATCAGAACTAAGAGAGAGACTACAGAGAAAAGGAAAGACGTTCTTGCTGAAGTCGCTGGTGTGTATGAGACCCCCCGCAAATCCCCTAGCTCCTAACCCCCCGCCTCCTTCACACTCCTGGCTCCACCGAAACCTGTGGACAATATCAAGCGCACCCAAACACAACCGAAACTGATGTCGTATTCCTTTGGCAGTTGGACAGAATCAAGCACGTAGTCATGCATCTGTCTACTTCCTCCCTCCTGAACAATGAAAGTACAGTTACTGTACAGCAGGTCTGACACAACGCTGCCCATCTCTACGTGACTCGAGACACGTCTCATCTCATTCCAATAATGAACAAAAAAAAACTTGCTGTGGAAAACAAGAAACTCACAGCTGCTCCACAAACGGTCTAATCTTCCCATCTTCAGCGTGAGGTGAGTGGTTATAAATAGCGCCATGTGTAGAGTGAGGGAAGGTTTGCTATCCTGTGTTGTGGTGAACCCACCCTGTATCCCCGCATGATCTGCTCCACTGACCCCTGTCCAACCGCTGTGGGTAAGTGTATCTGTGCATTTGAACGTGGATCTAAAGACCCCAAACAAACAGAGCTGGACACCACCTGGTCTCAGAGTCAGGTCCCTGAACAGCAGGCCTCATGTTAGGAAGAGAGACCAGAACAGCAGGCCTCATGTTAGGAAGAGAGATCAGAACAGCAGGCCTCATGTTAGGAAGAGAGACCAGAACAGCAGGCCTCATGTTAGGAAGAGAGATCAGAACAGCAGGCCTCATGTTAGGAAGAGAGATCAGAACAGCAGGCCTCATGTTAGGGAGAACAGAACAGCAGGCCTCATGTTAGGAAGAGAGAACAGAACAGCAGGCCTCATGTTAGGAAGAGAGACCAGAACAGCAGGCCTCATGTTAGGAAGAGAGATCAGAACAGCAGGCCTCATGTTAGGAAGAGAGATCAGAACAGCAGGCCTCATGTTAGCAAGAGAGATCAGAACAGCAGGCCTCATGTTAGGAAGAGAGATCAGAACACCAGGCCTCATGTTAGGAAGAGAGATCAGAACAGCAGGCCTCATGTTAGGAAGAGAGATCAGAACACCAGGCCTCATGTTAGGAAGAGAGATCAGAACAGCAGGCCTCATGTGAGGAAGAGAGAACAGAACAGCAGGCCTCATGTTAGGAAGAGAGATCAGAACAGCAGGCCTCATGTTAGGAAGAGAGATCAGAACAGCAGGCCTCATGTTAGGAAGAGAGATCAGAACAGCAGGCCTCATGTTAGGAAGAGAGATCAGAACAGCAGGCCTCATGTTAGGAAGAGAGATCAGAACAGCAGGCCTCATGTTAGGAAGAGAGACCAGAACAGCAGGCCTCATGTTAGGAAGAGAGATCAGAACAGCAGGCCTCATGTTAGGAAGAGAGACCAGAACAGCAGGCCTCATGTTAGGAAGAGAGATCAGAACAGCAGGCCTCATGTTAGGAAGAGAGACCAGAAAGCACAAAGAGTGTATGAGAGGAGAGGGGACGGTGTCTAAATGTACTCTTTTAAATACTGCGATTATATTTTCTGAAGTAAAATAACGCGAATTTGGTAAAGAAGACGACCTGGAACACTGGAAGACACTGTTCCTGGACCAATCAGGAAGTGCTGTGGTTTTCTCTGACTGTATGCCTCCAACTAGGCCTGGTGTTGCCAGGAAACCAATGCTGGTATTTATAACAGCCATGCAAACACCATCAATCACCAGTGAATATCCACTATGCCTGAAAGCAAGTTCCTAATATGTTGAAAAACTACAATCGCAATAAAACAAATTCCGATTCTGATTCTGATTGAAAATGTGAACTATAAGAAAACATGCAAACAATGCGCCTGATAGTCAGGCTGTTTAATTTTTTTAATTAAAGCAAAATCTCTAAAGAGAGCATTCCAAGCCCAAGAGCCCCGTCTGTCACCTGAAGACCATGTGGTCCTGTACAGGTGTGCTGTTCCCAGGTGTGCTGGGGAGCTGCACGAATCCTGCCTGCCCACAACCAGCAGAGCCTGCAGCAAACATACCAGCACCACCGAGTCTGCCCACAACCAGCAGAGCCTGCAGCAAACATACCAGCACCACCGAGTCTGCCCACAACCAGCAGAGCCTGCAGCAAACATACCAGCACCACCGAGTCCCTGCCCACAACCAGCAGAGCCTGCAGCAAACATACCAGCACCACCGAGTCTCTGCTCACAACCAGCAGAGCCTGCAGCAAACATACCAGCACCCCCGAGTCTCTGCCCACAACCAGCAGAGCCTGCAGCAAACATACCAGCACCACCGAGTCTCTGCCCACAACCAGCAGAGCCTGCAGCAAACATACCAGCACCACCGAGTCTCTGCCCACAACCAGCAGAGCCTGCAGCAAACATACCAGCACCACCAGGTCTCTGCCCACAACCAGCAGAGCCTGCAGCAAACATACCAGCACCACCAGGTCTCTGCTCACAACCAGCAGAGCCTGCAGCAAACATACCAGCACCACCAGGTCTCTGCTCACAGTTACCAACACAGACATCAACACTGGAACCCAGGGAGGACGAGACATCGATCCAAAAACAAACCGCTAAAACAAACACTCTCTCTGTCTCTTTGCTTCCTAGGATAGAGGCACAAGCCATGTTTCCATCCACTTCTCAATCGAATTGTGTGAGGATCGCTAAAGATATGAATGCGAATAAAGCCGGTGAACGTGCGTTTCCATCTAGAGCTTTAAATCGGATAAAGCATTTATCACAAAAGACTTTTATCGAACAAGAGAAAATCCGATGAGTACAAACTTTTTGTTGATTTTCATGATTTTTAATCGAATTTTACTGTTTCCATAAGGCATTTTTAATTCGATATAACTTAATTTGCATAAAACGTGTGGATGGAAACATGGCTACTGTTATGTAACCATGTAACTACTCTGTAAGAGACTGAGTGTGTAACCGAGTGAAACAGAGTCCTTGTGAGTCCTGAGTACGTAGCGAGTTGTTGGTTAAACTCACTCCACCAGTTTGAATGCCATACACCCACGCCAATGAAGAGCTATCTTTTCATCGGTGTAGCTGGTTAAAACAGTGTCTGTCCAAAAGGAGATCCGGGTTCGAACCCCAGGGGAACCCCAGCCCTGGGCAAGCATAAACGTACGGGCAGCATAAACGTATGGGCAGCATAAACGCATGGGCAGCATAAACACATGGGCAGTAGAAACATATGGGCAGTAGAAACGTATGGGCAGCATAAACGTATGGGCAGTAGAAACGCATGGGCAGTAGAAACGCATGGGCAGTAGAAACGTATAGGCTGCATAAACGTATGGGCAGTAGAAACGTACGGGCAGTAGAAACGTACAGGCAGTAGAAACATATGGGCAGTAGAAACGTAATGGCAGTAGAAACATATGGGAAGTAGAAACGTATGGGCTACACGTGGGTAGTGTGTTATGTCTTCTTCTCAAAGCCTTACCGTGCCAGTGACCCTGACATCGTGCAGACGGCCCCACTCATCCTCATGGCTGTCCACCATCATCAGTCCGTCCTCCTCCTCCGTCCCCCACTCCGCCTGCAGGTCTAGCTGCACCTCCTCCCCCAGCGAGTGCATTCCCACGGCGGGGTAGAGAGCGTCCGGAGACCCCGGGACCACCACCGTACCCACCTGGACACACACACAAATACTGGTGGGCCAAGCTATATGTGTGGACTACAAAGGTGTTCATACAAACGTGCCAATATCAAAGTGAGGTGATTTCTTGAGTTTGCGTGTGTGTGTGTGTGTGTGTGTGTGTGTGTGTGTGTGTGTGTGTGTGTGTGTGTGTGTGTAGTAGCACAACGAGAGTGGGTCAATAAGGATTCGTACTTCTTTGCCGTTCTTGGTGAAGAACACAGTAGTCTGTCCGTTCTCTAACGACTCCAGGAAAATCCCACAGCCTATCCGGTCGCCACGGTGACATTTCGGCCCAAACTGCTGTCCGACAGTGTTTCCGTTATACAGCCTGTAAAACAGCAGTGAGCGGGTCGTTCAATGATCGAAGGGTCAGTGGTTCGAATCCCAGCTCCGACTGTCCACATGTCGAAGTGTCCTTGAGCAAGACACCTAACCCCAAATTGCTCCCAATGAGCGGGTTAGCACCTTGCGTGGCAGCTACCGCCATTGGTGTGTGAATGTGTGTGTGAATGGGTGAATGAGAGGCCATTGTAAAGCGCTTTGAGTGCTGCTAAGGTGGAAAAGCGCTATATAAGTGCAGTCCATTTACCAATTACCATTGAATATACAGAACATGTAGAGTGGGTTTCAACTCTTGTTAGCACAGGGGCACAACACCTACTTGCCGTCATCAGCATGGTAAGCCACGGAGTGTGGGAGCCAGCCGGGCTGGTGGTCCAGCTTGTAGTACAGAGGCACCAGGCCAACAGCTATCATCCCCCGCACTCCGGTATCAACGATGGTCACCTGAAAACACGGCAGAGCATCATCGTGGTGGGCGACAGTCAGAGAAACATCCCCCTTCATGTTTCCTTGCGTGGGTGGTAGACACCTGTGACTGAAGTACACACTTCACTACCAATGGCGATTAATTATGACATCATCCCGGGGGCGGGGGCTAATCCTGAAAGCAGTGCAATCAGAACACAGGGGCTGCGTTCCGAATCACATACTACCCTACTATATAGTATGCCAAAACAGGATGTAGTATGTCCCAATACATAGTATGCCACATGCAGTATGGCAAAAATACCAGGATGTCCTACTACATCCGGTCGTATTTTGCAGTATTCAAGCCAGCAGGCTTTTCTGGCTATTCTGACCCACAATCCTGTGCGCAGCGGAAATGTGCGTTACATGTGCGAGTCATGACAGCTGTAGACGAATGTCGCGTTATGGACAGCGACGGATGTGGGCAAATTTCAAGGCGCAATGTTATGACAAGGTAGTATGTCCCAATTGGATGCCTACTGCTTGCAAAGTACGTACTTTCTAAGGGCAGCTGTAGTAGGTACTGGTAGTAAGAAGTAGAAGTATGCGATTCGGAACGCAGCCTGACAGATCTGGAGCTGGGAGAAGGGAAACCATTATGTTTTTCTCCATGACCTCACTGCCAGTCTCTGGAGTGTGTGAGAGAGAACATGTCCTGGTCTCGCTGTTCTGTTCTGTTGTCATTCTGTCACATGTCCCACGTATCCTGGGATGTAGAGCAGGGGTTTGGGCAGGGTAGGGTGGATGGATGAACGGGTTAACCTCACCTACCTGATCCGGAAACATGTGTGCTGAGGAATTTACTGATAGGTGGCCGGTTTTAAACGCTCCCTTTACAAACATGGTGAAAGTCTCAAAAGCCGAAGCCTCTTAATGCTAAACACAAGCATGGCGGACAAAGCTAAATGTGTTGTTACATGATTGATGAATGACATCAGTGTTTTGGCAATGAGAGTCATGAAAGATTAGATAATTTAAGACAATGAGAGTCATGAACGATTAGATAATTTAAGACAATGAGAGTCATGAAAGATTAGATAATTTAAGACAATGTGTCAAAAATAGAAAAGCCAAATAAAAAGGGGGGAAATAGCTACAGTCTGTGTTTCATAAACATGGTGGTGTTTTATTCATGTTAAGGTGTGTCATTCCTTAAAAGTGGAATACGATTTCCCTTGCATGACAGTTAAAGAAGGCGTAGGCATGGAGTGAGACGCTTACGGAGTCTGGCCAGCCCAATCAATCCTCCAACGCCAAAGACCGGCTCAAGACTCCTTCTCTCTACCTCCAGACCTGGAATACCATCATGAGGCCAATACTACCCAGCATGCCTCTCCCTATCCCTTATGTCCGGCCAAGGCCTCCTTTCCTGTGCTTTCCCAAAACCCAGGACTTCTTTTATGAGCCTGCTGTCTTTATGATTTAGTCTGGAGGGAGCGGTATTTTAAAAAAGCTACTGATGAACTGAGGAGTTCTGTTACACGCCACAGTCTTTGCAACTGTAAAAATACAATGTTTGATCCATTTGTCAGATAATTTGTTCAAATGTGAGTGGGATCCAAAAAAAACATTCTTTGGGCTGGTCTCTGCGAACTATTTTTACTTGAACATGTCAGCTAAATTTAGCAGCTGTGCAGCCCTTTGAGGACAGACCGGCTAATGAAGAGGGTGTGACTTGTGATGGAATCAGGCGCATGATGGTCTTGAACCAACGGTCTTTAACTGTCAGAAATCACACAGGCCATCGAGACTAGAGATGGGGATCAAAACACGGGTCCAAAAGGACCCGGTTCCAAATTTCTCAAGACCCGGTAATCAATAAGGTCGGAGCTTATCAGGTCTGCTATCGAGCCTACAGCCGAGTGACCATTTTAACCGGGACAATCAAAAGTGTAGGCTAGGCTACTGCACGTTCATGCAAGCGCACAAGTAGACATATATAATCCTCGAGCACCAAAACCAGGAGTTTTCATTCAGAATGATACAAGTATTTCAGTTTCAGCATCATGGACAGCTTCCCAGCATGCAATTGGTCTGCACACACTCGGCTACACTTTTAGTCCTGTAGGTAGGAATGTCGACGTAAAGATCATATTAACTTGATAAATGTCATGTGAGCACTGTTAACAAGCATCACATTATGTTGTGGTTAAAACCAGTGAATGTTGAAAACTAGTGTTCTACAGATATTTCTCGGTACAACCGGCTTGACACGGGCAGTCGGGACGTCCGGTCACCCACATTATACATCCGATCATGGTGCACAAACGATTGATAAAGTTTTTGAATTCAATTGAATTGCATGCCAACCGCTGTTAATTTTATTGCCTTGCACACTTGTTCCCAAGTTTGCTTGTTGAGAAAATGGCAGAGCGTGCGAAACGGTCGAGCACTTGCAAAACCAGTTCTGTTAAACAACAGCCGTCCGTCTCGTTTTTCCCATAGAAAAGTATGGATAGTGGTATCAGTAAGGACCCGGATCATTAAGCAGACTCAATAACGGTATCAATATCAATACAAATTAATGATCCCCATCCTTAAACAAATACAAATAAAGCTTTGATTGATTGATTGATTGATAAATGAGACTGAGGAAACAAAAGAGGATTCTGGGAGCCACTGTTACACAAGTGTCACATTTGGGAAACTGAAATACAGATTACAGTATAGTACTGTGTCATGTCAAACAATTAACATAAATCACATGAATTAAGATGAACCACAAAGTTGTGGACACCTACAACAATCCTGTATAATTAATGACCTTACCTCAAAATAGCTGTTTCCTTTTGATAGCGGCCTCGGGGCCACATAACACCCAACTTCATCAGAGTTGCCTTGGTAACTATATGTGAAAGAACAGTGTTTTAATTGATCTGTATGCAACCATAGTTATTTCAGGTGACGTGAATTTCTAGGTCAAAACCACAAGATGCTGCTGACAGGACAGAGAGGAGAGGGTTCCGAGGGTGTGAATGATTCCTCAAAAATATTTCCTTAAATGTGTACTCGTTCACTTGTCTCAGATATGAGGTGACTGCATGGGTACATTCTGTCCTCGTATTAACGCTAGGGTAAGGTTAGGGCTAGGGCTAGGTTAGGCTAAGGTGAGGTTAGGGTTAGGGCTAGGTTAGGGTTAGGGCTAGGTTAGGCTAAGGAGAGGTTAGGGCTAGGTTAGGCTAAAGTGAGGTTAGGGTTAGGGCTAGGTTAGGCTAAAGTGAGGTTAGGGTTAGGGCTAGGTTAGGCTAAGGTGAGGTTAGGGTTAGGGCTAGGTTAGGCTAAGGTGAGGTTAGGGTTAGGGCTAGGTTAGGCTAGGGTGAGGTTAGGGTTAGGGCTAGGTTAGGGTTAGGAGAGGTTAGGGTTAGGGCTAGGTTAGGCTAAGGTGAGGTTAGGGCTAGTTTAGGCTAAGGTGAGGTTAGGGTTAGGGTTAGGTTAGGGTTAGGCTAAGGTGAGGTTAGGGTTAGGGCTAGGTTAGGCTAAGGTGGGGTTAGGGTTAGGTTAGGCTAAGGTGGGGTTAGGGTTAGGGTTAGGGCTAGGTTAGGGTTAGGAGAGGTTAGGGTTAGGTTAGGCTGTAGGTTTCCCCTCACCTGAGCACGTCCCCGTGTCTGAGCATCCTCTTGAAGCGCTCCCGGTACCGGACGGCCCGCACCTCCCGGATCTCCCGGATCCTCCTCCTCCAGTTCAGGAAGCGGTAGTGGAGGTTGATGTCGTCCATTACTCAGCTAGCTAGCTGCCTAGCTAACTAACTAACACGCAAGAACAAACAATTATGTGTTAAACTACTTTTTAACACACCTTACTATAATATGAAGAAGAATGGCTGATTGTTTATTGGAAAAAAGACAAATTCAACAACCTGAGTGCCAAAAGTAGCTAATGCTAACTAGCTAGCTAGCTAACGGTATCACTAATATCATCTGTCATTTGAATTTTGCTCGACTAGCTATTCGTAAGAACAGAACAGCACACAGAGACCAAGATTACAATCATTAAAAACCGATATACCGAAAGTTACCCACCGTATATTTGGGCAACTCTCTGAATTTGTAGCCACATTCGGTCGTTGTTGTTGACAGATGTCTAGTTTGCGACCTCACTGTAAACAACAACGCGCAGAGGGGGGATGGCGCTTGTTGATGACATCATGTTACAACCACGCCTCCGCGTCATTTTTTTCCCCAACCAACTTCTGCCATAACCACGCCCCCGCGAGTTTTCATTGGACAACCCTAACCCTAACACAAATACCTAACCCTAACCCTAACCCTATCCCTAACCCTAACCCTAACCCTAACCCTATATAGATCTATCTAACCCCAGACTGAGCCAATCCGGGCACTCCGGCCCATAACTTTTACTTTACTTTTTTATTAGGCATCAACGTTATGCTTTTAACATTTTTGTGTTTACACATAACAGTCCATTGTTGAAATATACATCTAACGTGATGTTGGTGGTGATGTGATAGTATTCTACCAGAGACAGTGAATTTATAAATGTCGATTATTTTTAGGGTTCGAATGGTCGAAGGGTGAATGAACCAATTGCATTGACTATGTATGTTAGTTCTGGCACATTGCTTGGAATATTTTTCACTATGAAACATGGGAATTGAACACCTTTCTAGGCCATGAATTTGGAACATAAGACAGTCAGCCAGCAAATGTTGCTTGCAGTTATGTAGACAATTGGTTGCCAGATTGGCTACAGCTTCAAATAGCAGCTCCTGTGATAGCCTAAGTCCTTTTAGGAAGGTGGTCTCCCCACGTACACCCGCATTCTAGTCCAGTATGACACACACATGGAGGAATGTACTTCCTGTGATGGAAGAATTAATCACAGATCTCGGCCTTAGTCATCTTCCGGTTGAATGGAGCGGCTGCACCCTTTCAGTTTGATCAAAGTCTCATGGGTTTTATGTGTTTTTTTGTTTGTTTTTTACATTAGTCATTTTTTAAAAATTTCATCATGCACTCTGCACGTGACTCTTTTATGCTCATTATTTGTAATTCTAATCTACGTCATGGCAACTGCACGTGCAAAATTCATATGGGCATTCAGCTATGGGTGTGGCATTCAGCTACCTGCTTTATGTAGGCCGCATTCCAATGTATCTGACTGTCACAAAGACTAAAGGGAGGTGAAAGCAGTATAAAGACTGATGGTTTGGACAAGGTTTCACACAGATTACTATGTCAGCTGCCCAATATCACAACACAGCAGCCTCCCATGCACAGCAGTTCACTTTCCGATCCAGCCACTTCCTTCTGGTCGGAGAGACACCCCAAAATCAGAACAAAAACTAATGTATTAGTATGGCAATAACTCACAACGTGCACTAGTCATGGGGAGTCTGGGGGGACATATGGACTAGGGGGTGTGGAAGACGTAGACTAAGGGATGTGGAACATATGGACTAATCTATTCCACATCCCCTATAATCCCTGCCACGGGGACACAGTCTCCCATGATTGGATGGAATGTGTAGATGAGGATCAAATTGATAGACTGCTAGACTACAGACAGTAAACTTCCTGTCCGGGAACCTTGAACTGTCTAGCTACATACCTACTGTAGGACTGGAATGAGGAACTGGTTAGTGCTAAGTCACTACTGTATAAGGACAAACAATGACAAGAATTCCAATGTACCTGTACATGTAGTGGTTATATATGGCAAATTTAACTTTCTATTCTATGTATTTTTGGAATTTCCCCATTGGGGATTAGTAGGGGGATTCATATAGTACTATCTATCTATCTATCTATCTATCTATCTATCTATCTATCTATCTATCTATCTATCTATCTATCTATCTATCTATCTATCTATCTATCTGTCTGTCTGTCTGTCTGTCTGTCTATCTATCTATCTATCTATCTATCTATCTATCTATCTATCTATCTATCTATCTATCTATCTATCTATCTATCTATCTATCTATCTGTCTGTCTGTCTGTCTGTCTGTCTGTCTGTCTGTCTGTCTGTCTGTCTGTCTATCTATCTATCTATCTATCTATCTATCTATCTATCTATCTATCTATCTATACGGTAGCCTATACAGTTAGGGTTACAGGTTCATGCACCTTAAATGTCTGCCTGAACTGTGATGATATTTATGATGGATGCTGTAGACAATCTTAGATTGTTGTTGTTCTTGTTTATCTGATGTGCTTTCAGTGTGTGTATATGTTGTGTGCTGGACCGCAAATTGCCTCAAAGGACAGTTTTCTAAGTCTAAGTTGAATACATATGAGGAAGCTAGCTAGATAGCTATCCACCAACAGAAACCAAACTCCAAGAGAACTATTAGTGATGTAGAAAGAGCAGAAGTCCCACTGATTGATGACGGGTTAGGAAACAGCCCTGTTCTACTAATGCATAGGAGGTGTGTTAGAGACAAGGGAAGAAGGGGTGTGCTCAACAATCTGGAAATGAGAGGGGAGACTAATATTTCTCTCTCTTTCCCTCCCCCTCCCTCTCTCTCAAACTTTGGGCTCTTTAAAAGCGTCTGTCGGTGCTGTCTGTCGCTCCATTATTGCTCTGCCGTAGCTGGAGGGGATTCCACTGCACTCTGCCTCTCTCTCACTGCCAGGCAGCGGACCTCAGCCGAACCACTAGCCAGGGAGGAGGAAACAAGAAGATTAAGCACTGACCTCAGACGTGGTGACTCTGGACTATATTGCTAGCACTGGTGGACACCGTTTAACTATCAGGAAAATGCTGCTGTACCAAGACGTCGTGGCCCTGGTGTTCCTGCAGCTCGCCCTCGCCAGCCCGTGGACCCTGGCCTCCCGCTTGCCTCCGCCCAGGGGGTGTCCCTCCTGTAAGGGCTCCCAGGGAGGGAGGGCGGCCTCACACAGACACCAGGCTGCAGAGCCCAGCACCACTGTCCTGGCCTCGGGAGAGCCATGCGGGGTCTATACCCTGAGCTGTGCCCGAGGACTCCGCTGCACCCCCCCACAGGGGGACGCCAGCCCGCTACACGCCCTGCTCCAGGGGAAGGGGGTCTGCAGTGCTAGCAGGCTCAAGACAACGGAGAAGCCCAAGCCAGCAGGTAAGGTGTCTGAGACAGTGTGCGGGAAGACAACACTGAGATTGTAAGAATAACCCTAACCATGCGGCAGCATAACCCTAACCCTAACCCTGGGGGGTCAGACTTCACACCCAAGCTCAGGCGTGACACATAGATACGTAGATCCAGCTGAATGATACTGTAGATGTCGTCCATCAGCTGTGTTAATGCTGGGACCGTACAAACGGTGGTTAAAATCTGTGTTTGTGGTAACTACACTATGCTAAGATGTGCCTTGTCTCCTCCTAGCCACAGACTCAACACCAAGTGACGATCTGGAGAAGGTAAAATACTTCACTCCAAACACTTCGTCATTAACACGGATTCTGTTGTACAATGCAGTTAGGAAACACTAACACATGCTTCTAGAGTAGCGCCTCATAATAATCCAGAATCTCTCTCTCCCCCCTTATCTCTCTCTCTCTCTCTCTCTCTCTCTCTCTCTCTCTCTCTCTCTCTAGGCTCCATGTCATAGGTTACTTGTCTCTATCCTTAAAGTCATTGAATCCCAAGTCTTTCCTTCCGACACTGACATTTATATGCCCAACTGTGACAAGCGTGGTTTCTACAGGAAGAAGCAGGTAGGTTGGTGTTTATCTATCAACATGCTTCTGGAAGCTTCTGGAAGTGTGTGTGTATTAGTTTACGGCTTCATGTCTGGTCACATGTATAAATCACTGCTCTACCACGTGTGTGTGTGTGTGTGTGTGTGTGTGTGTGTGTGTGTGTGTGTGTGTGTGTGGGGGGGGGGTTGTGCAGTGTCGGTCATCCAGGGGTATGCAGCGTGGCGACTGCTGGTGCGTGGATGAGAGTGGCGCCCCCACGCCATCCCGCCCCAACCAGGAGGACGCCCTGAGGTGTGACAGCGTATGACGCGCTGCTGACCGTCCTCATCAGGAGTGTCTGGTGAAGTTCAAGAGCAAGTGGACAACGAGGAAATGAGAGAGGAGATTTGACAAGTGCTGGACACTACTTGATCAATACAAGCCAGGAACCAAATGTTTAATTGTATACTACCTTAGAGCACACATCCTCTCTAAAAGGGCTCTAATAATACCCTGAATACTGTATATAGGTGTTCTTGTGCCCTCTAGTGATGAAAGTCCAAACAGTAGAACCCAAGAAAAGAGGCGGCACCTAGTTTTAGACAGAACAAGTTTGGATTTGTACTGTATGATATGCTTTGTTTTTTATTTACGCAGCTGC
>NC_140240.1:1770684-1783184 GCF_949987555.1 Borostomias antarcticus | reverse complement strand
TTGTCCACAGGTGTTCAGAAACCTCAGAGAGCGCTTCGGCATTGAGGATCAGGATTATCAGGTACATCATGAATAATACTGCTGTACATAGGTCAAGGTCAAGGTCAAGGTCAACTTTATTTATAAAGCACGTTTAAAATCAACCGAAGTTGCACCAAAGTGCTGTACAATATATAAAATAAACTAAAACAAAAAACAGAACATACAGGTTTAGGGTTACATACATACATACATACATACATACATACATACATACATACATACATACATACATACATACATACTGTACTGTACACCCTGACGCTTAGATGCTATTTGGAAGCTCGGTGGTTGTGTGAAGCCATCTTCTCTGCAGGTACCTAGCTTCTACCTGTGTTTCCTAGAAAAGGTTTCTGTGTGGATGTGGCCCTTTAACATTTTCATGGACTTTGCATAACATTTGCTTGAGCATCAGGTGATGTAAATATATATATTGTCGTATTGTTTATGCACTAACGCTACCCCTACCCTACCTACCCCTACCCCCTACCCCTCAATCACAGGTGTCTCTGGCTCGCAGTCCCCCAGTCAAGGATGTGGAGGGTCAGGGCGTGGGTCTGCTGTTGACGTCATACGACCGGACTCTGATCGTGAAGCAGATCTCCAGCGAGGAGGTGGAGGACATGCACAACATCCTCTCCGAATATCACCAGGTAAATGGTAAATGGACTGCACTTATATAGTGCTTATGTAAATGGTAACTGGACTGCACTTATATGGCGCTTTTCCACCTTAGCGGCACTCAAAGCGCTTTACAATGGCCTCTCATTCACCCATTCACACACCAATGGCGGTAGCTGCCATGCAAGGTGCTAACCTGCTCATTGGGAGCAATTGGGGAGTAGGTGTCTTGCTCAAGGACACTTCGACATGTGGACAGTCGGAGCAGGGATTGGAACCACTGACCCTTCGATCATTGAGGGACCCGCTCTACCAACTGAGCTACAGCCGCCCCTAGGTAGGGGTAGGGGAAGGGTTAGGGGACCACCAGGACCAGCAGCATCTCACCTACTGTACAGTACACCATCCCATGCTGAAAAACATAGGAGTTTTGTAGTGAATATCTACTGTACGTTCCTATGTTCTGAATGTATGTAGTGAATATCTACTGTACGTTCCCATGTTCTGAATGTATGTAGTGAATACTATAATACTGTACGTTCCTATGTTCTGAATGTATGTGGTGAATACTATAATACTGTACGTTCCTATGTTCTGAATGTATGTAGTGAATATCTACTGTACGTTCCCATGTTCTGAATGTATGTAGTGAATACTGTATGTACTGTACGTTCCTATGTTCTGAATGTATGTAGTGAATATCTACTGTACGTCCCCATGTTCTCCAGCACATTGTGACGTGTCACGGCAGCACGCTGCTGCCTCAGTTCCTGGGCATGTACCGGGTCACCGTGGAGAGCGAGGACACGTACCTCATCGTCATGAGGAACGTCTTCAGCCACAGGCTCCATGTGCACAGGAAGTATGACCTCAAGGTAGGGTGGAACCAAATCGAGATGAACATTTCACCTCACGATTACAGTGACCAAAATTATCACGGTTATTAGTATTATCGCGGTATTATAAAATGTGCTGAACATTTTTTTTAAACTACTGATACACACTGAAATCATTTCAATAAGTTTTATATTGAAAACCACAAATAAAATTAGCAGAACTATGCCCTTTTTGTTTGCATAAACATTAAAATAATGCATCTTGGAGACTGGTTTTAGTGAACATTTTATTGCGGTGTATCATTATACCAGTCATAATTAGAACCGCTAGAACCAAATTCTAGATCTGATTTCTACTTCCTGTTTAGCTTATTGCATACTGCCTGAGTCTCTGTGAAACCATAATTTGACATTGTCATGATTGTTTTTGATAATAATCTTTGGTACAGTAACACTTGACAATAGTTATACTCAGGGAGAGTGGAACCAATGTGGTTACAGGGACTGTGGACAATGTCTTCATCAAGACCCACACGGGTCGAAACGTTGTCACCTTTTACCTAATAAATAGTCCTGTTGAGTAGCTGTGTGCGGACCTCAACTTTACTTTACCAGATGTCATTTTGTCCTGCACCAGCGTGGTGGATGTGCTTGGCATACACTTTATTGTATTTCATTGACACATACAATATGAACCACTAGGGGGAACCTGAATGACATTGTGCTGTTCACAGTCTGCGACAATATAATGGTTGCCTGGTTGGTTGAAACTGTGGAGTGGAAGTATGGAGTGCTTTATACAGCAGGCATCTGTTCTGTTCTCAGGGCTCCCTGGTGTCTCGTTCAGCTAGTTTCAAAGAGAAGGTAAGATCAGAATCAGGACTGATTTACTATTTTTTGTGCCTATCATCACTTATTTGCACTTCATTGATGAGTCTTAGTTTGTTCAGATTTGTGACGGTCTGTCCTCTCCTGCTCTGTCTTGCTGTCCTCTCCTGCTCTGTCTTGCTGTCCTCTCCTGCTCTGTCCTGTCCTGTCCTCTCCTGCTCTGTCCTCTCCTGTTCTCTCTGTCCCCTCTCTCCTGCTCTGTCCTCTCTGTCCTCTCCTACTCTGTACTCTCCTGTCCTCTCTGTCCTGCTCTGTCCTGCTGCCCTCTCTGTCCTCTCCTGTCCTCTCTGTCCTCTCCTGTCCTCTCTGTCCTCTCTGTCCTGCTCTGTCCTCTCCTGCTCTGTCCTGCTCTGTCCTCTCCTGTCCTCTCCTGTCCTCTCTGTCCTCTCTGCCCTCTCCTGCTCTGTCCTCTCCTGTCCTCTCTGTCCCCTCTGTCCTGCTCTCAGGTGAAAGAGCTGCCCACTTATAAAGACGTGGACTTCAGAAACAACATGCAGAAGGTTTACGTGAGCGAGGAGCAGAAACAAAAGACCATGGACAAGCTGAACAGAGACGTAGAGGTGTGTGTGTGTGTGTGTGTGTGTGTGTGTGTGTGTGCGTGCGTATCTTCAAGGTGCCTCCATGTGTCCTCCTCAGTTCCTAGCTCATCTAAGGATCATGGACTACAGCCTCCTGCTGG
This sequence comes from Borostomias antarcticus, assembly GCF_949987555.1. Lineage (NCBI taxonomy): Eukaryota > Metazoa > Chordata > Actinopteri > Stomiiformes > Stomiidae > Borostomias > Borostomias antarcticus. The sequence continues at coordinate 1,780,121 of NC_140240.1, read as the reverse complement.
GGATCCATGACGCAGAGAGGCAGGAGGAGGCGCAGGGGGAGGAGACGGAGGAGTCGTCCTGCGAGGAGGAAGAGGAGGAGGAGGAGAACGGCCTGGCCCTCGCTGCTGCTGGCCCGGCCTCCTACGGGGCCTCGCCTGAGGGCATCGCGGGCTACTTGAACTCCTTCAAGCCTCTGGGTCCGGGAGAGTTTGACCCCTATGTGGACGTGTACGCCATCCAGGGTGCAGAAGGTGAGAACATTCTAGAAAGACAGAGGGTACTGACCTCTGACCTGAGGAGGAGAGCAGCCAGCAAATATCCACTGTTGCGATGAACCTTTTTGGGGTCTTTTTAGTTAAAACTGTGATTCGTAGAACATGCATGTGTAGTGGCGCGGCGGTATAGCTCAGTTGGTAGAGCGGGTCGTTCAGTGATCGTAGGGTCGGTGGTTCGAATCCCGGCTCCTCCTGACTACCTGTCGAAGTGTCCTTGGGCAAGACACTGAACCCCAAATTGCTCCAATGAGCAGGCAATGGCGCTCCGGGCCAGTGTAACAACTGGATGGGGAGCGCGTTACAAATGCAGTACCTATACCTAGTGGACAGCCCTGATTTCCATGCAAAGCACACAGCATTTTAAATGGGAGAACGTAATGGAATATAGGACCTTATGCTATGTACTGTATATAGTGTAGCCTCAGATGTACAGTATCATTACAGTAGTACAGTACCAATACCACACTGATCAGACCAGACCCTCTGCCCAGTTACTCACCGCCCCCTCTCTCTCTCTCACACACACACACACACACACACACACACACCCTAGGTGCACCTCACAGGGAGGTCTATTTCCTGGGGTTGATTAATGTGCTGACCCAGTACGACACCAAGAAGAAAGCTGCTCACGCTGCCAAGACTGTCAAACATGGGGTGAGTGACACACACACACACACACACACACACACACACACACACATTCCACACCAGAGCCAAAACTCTGGTCAGAATGTGCATTAGTCCTACCTGGATATAGAACATACTGTATCGGTTTACTCATTGAATTTAATTTCTTTACCAATTTCAGTTGGTAACATATGTTCTAGATATTCAAATGCTAGTGTTGTTGTACATATGAATTCCTGACCATTTTATTGGTGGGAAATATGTGTGTCTGTGTGTCTCCAGGCTGGCGCAGAAATCTCTACCGTTCACCCAGAGCAGTATGCCAAACGCTTCCGCGAGTTCATCAGCAAGATCTTCGCCTAGCTCTCCCCAGCAGTACCCTTTCACAGTGACATCTTTATTACCACACGCATCTGTACATCTGATTCTAATGTGTTGCTTAATGCCATTCAGAATTTTATGAATTAAATTGGAAATTCTTTGTACATACTGACTACAGACGGCAATATATTTAGTGATTTCTTCGTATGTTTCTAAAGAGCTATTTATTTGGTGGAATATATTGAGAGGATTGTTGAAACTTTGGGCCTGGTGGAGGAAGTGAGATGAAGCCATGCGGCCACTGGAGTCTGGATCGGTGGAGTTTCTCTATGAGTGGAAGTTTGACAACCGGACAAACTTTGACAACCTTTCAACCATGTGGTGGGAGACAGAGCGCAACGTCTTTGAGATCAGGAGGACAGCAGGACTGACATGAGGACTATTTTGTGAGGGAAAAAGATTCGTCTAGTATTTTAGAAAAAATGATGATTGATGTGTAGAGTGACAATCATGTTTTTACACATAATTGCCTATATTTTGTTTGATTTCATTAAATCTTTCATAAAATTGTGAGTTAAATCCAGTGAAATGACAATCCCACCTCGTCTCAATTCCACTTCTTGTCTTCAAAAGGGGAAAGCAGAACCAGGTGGTCAGAATGTCCTATTGAATTATGGGAAATGACTACTAGACAGTGTAGAGAAATACACCCTGCTGCTGTTCCTAGAAATATGTTGGCAGTATTTCAATATAGCAGTCAGGCATTTGTGCAGCCAAAGTCTGTTCTTCCACAGGTTGCTTATCTATGATCTGAGTACCTTCAGTATGTCTGCTTGTGTGTGTGTTTGGATCTACAGTACCTTCAGTATGTCTGCTTGTGTGTGTGTGTTGTGATCTACAGTACCTTCAGTATGTCTGCTTGTGTGTGTGTGTTGTGATCTACAGTACCTTCAGTATGTCTGCTTGTGTATGTGTGTTGTGATCTACAGTACCTTCACTATGTCTGCTTGTGTATGTGTGTTGTGATCTACAGTACCTTCAGTATGTGTGCTTGTGTACAGTATGTGTGTTGTGATCTACAGTACCTTCAGTATGTCTGCTTGTGTGTGTGTGTTGTGATCTACAGTACCTTCAGTATGTCTGCTTGTGTGTGTGTGTTGTGATCTACAGTACCTTCAGTATGTCTGCTTGTGTGTGTGTTGTGATCTACAGTACCTTCAGTATATCTGCTTGTGTGTGTGTGTTTTGATCTACAGTACCTTCAGTATGTCTGCTTGTGTATGTGTGTTGTGATCTACATTACCTTCAGTATATCTGCTTGTGTATGTGTGTTTTGATCTACAGTACCTTCAGTATGTCTGCTTGTGTATGTGTGTTGTGATCTACAGTACCTTCAGTATGTCTGCTTGTGTATGTGTGTTGTGATCTACAGTACCTTCAGTATGTCTGCTTGTGTGTGTGTGTTGTGATCTACAGTACCTTCAGTATGTCTGCTTGTGTGTGTGTTGTGATCTACAGTACCTATAGTATGTCTGCTTGTGTATGTGTGTTGTGATCTACAGTACCTTCAGTATGTGTGCTTGTGTATGTGTGTTGTGATCTACAGTACCTTCAGTATGTCTGCTTGTGTGTGTGTGTTGTGAGCGTGCGTCTGTCTGTTTGTTTGTGAAAGGTTGTCAATGGAAATCTAAGTATCCAGTGCTGCAGAGGTCAGTGAGACTTCCTCAGCGTAAGGGTTAGGGGTCAGGGATGCTTCCAGGAGTGTAGTGTTCTCCTGAGCACACAGCAGGCGACCAGGGGTCAGAGGTTAATCTCTGTCCTCACCCTGCCCCTCGTAAATCTGCTGACACGTGTTCCTGTTCCTCTGGGGAAGATAAAGCGAACAGGCTAGCATTAGAACAATGGACATTGCTGAGTGGACACAGAGGTAGGAGAGGGTTGGAAAAGGTGAAGTGCACTTTTCCGAGAGTTTGAAACAAATCCAAGATAAATGTTCTCAGATACATACTTTTGTATGGCATAGGAAATGCCTTCCTCTCAAATCATCTCAGCTGCCAATGCTTGTGTGTGTTTTGTAAGTTGATCTAGAGGATAGACGTCTCGTTAGAAGAGCTATCTACAGGGCACAGGTTGTCTCAGTGGTTAAACGCATTTTCAAAAACTGAGGCCGGACTATTTTCCAAGTATCTATACATTTCCTCTTTTACGATCTGTTCATCCTCAGCTCCCCCCGCCTCCTCCCCCGAAGAGGATATCCTCTTCCCTCCTTTCTGGTTTGTGCTGATTCAGTGTATGTGTGTGTGTGTGGGTGTGTGTGTGTGTGTGTGCGCGTGTGTCTACAGGGACTATTCACATACATAAAGAGGCAGAGCAGAGAAAACCACCCAAAGACAGAGTTCTTGATCATTGTAAGTCTGTACGTTGCTCCCTTGTTCAACAGGGACAGTGTTGTGTATTCGTTCTACTGATCTCATCCTGTCTACAGACCTCTGCTGCCAAAGGTAAGTCTGCACCCCTCGAACCCTAACCCTCTCCCTCCATCAGCTTGTTCGATCATAATTGACATTCTCAGACGGACGCTCCTAGAGTGACAGCAGTTTTACAATGACTATGCTCTCTCCACCAGGGTCATGTAGACATAACTGAAATGAATTGTCTGTGCACTAATAGGCTATATCATTCTAGGTTTACAATGGAGAGAAATTGTAGCTAGGAAGAGTTTACGTTACTGTGCGTATGTACAGTAACACATTTATGTTACTGTAAAATAGAGAAATGAAATCTCAGCTGTAACAGTCAGTTCAATTCAGTCAGCTTAATAAAATCAGTGTGTGTGTGTGTGTGTGTCAGTTCAACTCATATCAGGTCACTGTCATGTCCAAGGAAAAGAAAGAAGACCATTTGTCTAATGTGTAGAACTTCACATGGATATAGCTCAGCTGTCTAATGTGTAGAACATCCCTGCCACATGGATATAACTCACAGTGTGTGGGCAGCACGGTGGCTCAGTGGTTATCACTGTCGCCTCACAGCAAGAAGGTCCTGGGTTCGAATCCCGGTCGTTCCAGGTCCTTTCTGTGTGGAGTTTGCATGTTCTCCCCGTGCCTGCGTGGGTTCCCTCCGGGTACTCCGGCTTCCCCCACCATCATAAAGACATGCAACGTATGAATGTGAATGAACGTTGGTGGTGGTCGGAGGGGCCGTAGGTGCTGATTGGCAGCCACGCTTCTGTCAGTCTGCCCCAGGGCAGCTGTAGCTACAGATGTAGCTTACCACCACCGGTATGACTGTGTCTGAATGAATACTGGACTCTGTAAAGCGCTCTGGGTAACATGAAGGGATATAGGATATAACTCGGCTATCGATTCACTGATAACTGGTAGCTGTCTTGTTTCCTACAGTAGTCTCCTGTAATGGTAATATACTGTTGCTGTGCTGTCTCCCACAGGCCATGGAGAACTTCTCCCTCCTTCATAACCACTCTTTCTTTTATCATGACAACGACACGGCCTGGTTCCTCTACGGTTGCCACCTGGACCTGGACACCTCATCGCGGCGCATCGCTCTGTTCCTGCTCTACCTTGCCTTCTTCATGTCGGGCCTGGCCCTCAACTCTGTGGTTTTGTGGGTCAACTGGCGCCGGAGAAAGACGCGCAACGGCGTGCTGTTCTGCGTACTCAACTTGGCCATCTCTGACCTGATGATGATGATGGTGGTGCCTTTCTTCATGCTGGGGGTAGGCAGTGAACTTGTACTTATCTCCATCTTACATGTTCTAATCTAATATTCTTCTAAGCAAGTTCTTGGTTTGAATGGTTTTCTGTGCACTAAGTTACTGAGGAAACTAACTAAGTAAGTTACTGGAAACTAATAGAATTAGGCAATAAACTACGAGAGGCCGTGGGTTATAGTGATTTTATAACAGCAAGGGGGCGTTGTTAAGCACGATACGAAGCGGCTAGGTGGGTTTTAGGCACTCCGCTTCGTGTCGTGCCTAACAACGCCCCCTAGCTGTTATAAAATCACTATAACACACGGCCTCGAGTGGTTTATTGCTTTTATACAACGGTTACTACATCTATTAGTGTAAAATAAACACAGCAATGTAAAATATTAAGATTTATTCAAAACGAAGCATCATTCCCTCAATTCCGCCAAGCAAAATAGTTCCCCTAACAAAAGACAATGCATTGGATCAAATGGGAGGCGCATTAATACTGAAAATGGAATGATATGCGGTCCCAGGTGTGTGTTACAAAGTATTTTAACACGGCTTCCAGCCAATCAGAATCAAGAACCAGAACTAACCGTTGTATAAGTGTATTTTAGTCACTGAGTTGCCAAACATGTCATAGAAATTGTATCTGCTTCTGTTCATTGAAGTGTATCTTGTGTGTTTTTCCTCAGGCTATAATGGACCATGTGTGGTTGTGGGGCCACTTCATGTGTAAATTCACCAACCTGTTTTTCGTGACTGCTTTCTACAGCAGCTCTCTCTTCCTGGCTTACATGACGGTGGAGCGCTACCTGGCCGTGGTGCGTGCGGGGCCGCGCCCCTGGGGCCCCACAGAGAGGCGCAGGAGAGCACTGCTGTGCGCGGCTCTGTGGATCCTGTCAGCTGCCATGGCCGTTATGGAGAGCTCCCACGTGCGCCTGCTGGAGTGGGATGAACCAGGGTGCTACTACTACCCGGAGCACAATTTCCTTAACTGGTTCATCTCCCTCACGTTATCGTCTTTGATCATTCAATTCCTGGGGCCGGGGGCCATCATTGTGACCTTTAACCTGCTGACCCTACGAGCAGTGCGAGCGTTCCCCCAGAGTCTACCCCGGAGGGATCTCTGGATGGTCCATGTTTACTCTCTGGTGTTCGTGCTGAGCTGGCTACCCTACCACATAGACACCATGCTCATGCTGGTGGACGACCTGGACCCCCGGCTGCTGTCCTGTAAGGAGGTGGAGTACATCTACTTCGCCTACGCCGTCGTCCAATGCCTGTCGCTCTTCCACTGCGTGGCCAATCCCATCCTCTACAACTTTCTCAGCAGGGGTTTCCGCAGCAACCTTATGGCAGCGGTGGCCCAGCACCTGCCAAGAGAGGCCGTTACGAGGGGCGGGGCTGAGAACCACGCTAATAGCGATGGAGGACGCACTAAGAAAGCACAAGAGATGAGTGACACCAACACTAGCCAATCAGGTGTGGAGTCTTAAGAGACAGTGAATCACTTTTGAGGAGGAAGCTAAGGTCCAGCTCCAACGTCGCCCCTAAACCCTCAAACCCTGAACCCTCACAGACTTCTTGACGTCACCTGGTAAAGTGGTTGAGTGCGAGAGGCTGCAAGGGGTCTAAATGGAATTAAAAAGGGATTGGAAAAAACTTGCAACATCACGTTACATTGATGCCAAAACATGTTTCTTAATATTGTGTGTTTTGGACTTTTTATTTTACATTTCAATTATACATAACGTTTTTCTTGTAGTTTTGGGTCAATTGGGGTAAATTTTACATAACGTTTTTCTTTTAATTTTGGGTCAAATCCCCTTTACATTATCACAACCCTTTGTGTTACCCTCAAAACATTTCTGTTCAACTTGTTGAAATCATTTCACAAACATACATTCACGCAAGAATGACAACCCTGATTTTTGCACCTCAGAACTATTTTCATATTCATGCTGTAATTCTCAATTCAAAGAAGACTGCACTGAGATGGATGATTGTCATGCAGCTTTTAACTGAGGAATCATATGATTTATGGCAGCAGTAATCTATGTAATTTAGAACCATAGCCTACTGTACATATTTTCAAACAAATCAAATTATACAAACCCATAGGGTTGATAACCTATATGAAGAGTTAATTTGCAAAAACAGATATGTGCATTTTGATACATTTTGATAAATCATTTTTTCAATCAAATGTCAACATTAAATATCAATTAAATAACAGTTTGATGGTTTTGATTACATAAAGAAGAGTCTTCTTTATTTAATCAAAACAACCCAACTGTAATTTAATTGATATTTAATGTTGACATTTGATTGAAAAAATTATTTATCAAAATGTATCAAAATGCACATATCTGTTTTTGCAAATGAACTCTTCACATGTAAAAATACTGAAACCCAAATAATTATTGTGCTACTTGTGCAGATAAGCAAGTCCAGCTGAAAACATATTTTGTTTTGTAACGTGAACGTCTGGTTGATCCATGCTTGTTTATTGGCTGCTCTTCAGGTAACCCCGTGTTGCACGTCACAACGATATAAACTCTGGGTAATTCCCTTAGGCAAAGAGTGCAGAAGTGCAGACCTACAGTATGGGGGCATCAAGGGCTTAAAATGATTGCCAGAGAGCCCTCATGTACTTGACAATTTGACGATGGGCCAGTCCTTAGCCCTCGCACACTTAGCAGGAACGCGCCTCAACGTCTGAGAGTCCCTAAAAGGTGGACATTGGGACTGGGCCTAAAACTCAACCAAACTGTGTCGGAATGTCGGGTTTGATGTCTCCCCAAAGAATGTACATAAAGGACTGGCCTTGAGGTCACTTCCTCTTCCGCTGCTATGCACTTCCTGTTTTTTTTTGGTTTCCTTGTTGCCATCGTTAAAAGCTCCACAGTTCCAGGGAAGTTCCAGGAAAGAGATATTTCCCATGTCCTGTCCTTTAAAGTATATATCTAAAACGACTGAGCATGTTCAACAGAGAACATAGCAGCAAACCTACTATACACACACAATACTTTTTTGTGTTCTGTGCCTGTTCAATAGAAGCGAGAGTTTCCCAAAGATTTAAGACATCAGCTTTAGATGTACATAGCGCAAGTGATTGTTATGATTGTAATACTGCTGTAACATTCTTGCTACAACTACAATAACTTTTACTTTGAAATTCATTAAAAGTGTTTTGTTAACTGTGACATTTGTTAACGGTGACATCTCTCTACATCTCGTCACATGGCCACAGAACCCGCCCACAAGAGCATCCAGTCATTAAACACAAACCAGGCTCATTTCTGTCCTTCTATTGAATCCACATGAATGGTCATGCTCCCTGGATCACTCGATACACGCACGCACACACACACGCACACACACACACACACACGCACACACGCACACACATACACACACACACACACAAAACAAAAAGATATATTATGAAATTTTTATTCTGTTGCTTTTTGTTGTATGATGTTTTCCCTTTCCTTCCACTTTGAGTGGATAAAAGTTTTACATTAAAATATGAAAAAAAAAATCTATAAATCAAGCACACAGGTGAAGGTTAGGGTTGAACATCACAGGTCGGACAGTAACTGTATTGATAGCTGACGCTCTATGAATCATTTACATAAAAATAAAAACACAAAATAGAAGCTTACATTACTTACACACATATAGCCATCAGATATATTCATTTCCAGGTATAAAAGACTATCATATTACGAAGGTTTATATTTTATGACCAAGATTCAAGCAACATACAGAGTAGTCCTCATGATACTGATATGGTCATCAGCAAACATTCTCATCACAAGGCCAATGGTCTACATTTCATACAACGTTTTCCTCAACAATAATGCACTCGTCCTTCCCTGTCTAAAAAAAAGGCTCCATCTATCTATCTATTAATATATCTACCTACCTATCTGTCTATATAATTTGTCTGTCTGTCTGTGGGAATAACAGTAGTTTTGGTTGAAAGCCCCTTGTTTTGGAGGCGTGGCAGTGCACCAAAACAGTCACCAAAACAGCAGAAACACTCCGTCTTGTGAATGTGACAAAAGAACTAAAGCAGGTTCTGGATAATAAATGTGGAGTGTTCAGGAATTCAGAATGCAACATTTGCAATACATTCACTTAAAAACAAAGGCATTTCATATATTCATACTTAAAAACCAAGGCATTTCATATATTCATACTTAAAACGGCATGTCTGGCAGTAACACTGTTGTTCTCGGACAAAGAGCTGCCACTCCAGAGGGTACATTCTCTTCCAGGCTTTATACACACCAGAACCAGAACCAGAACCAGAACCAGAACCAGAAACCAGAAACCAGAAACCAGAACCAGAACCAGAAACACCTCCATCATCGATACACAAACACACGTTACAAACCTCAGTCTTTGATGTCAAAATGATGCGAGGGAAATAGCTGAGTCACTCTGCAAAGAAAGATCACCAAACCGGTCACAGCTCTAAACCTCTGAACAGCTAGAGTAACAGAGT
>NC_140240.1:1760684-1765684 GCF_949987555.1 Borostomias antarcticus | reverse complement strand
TTTTTTCATGAACACTGGAGATTTTGCAGTGAATATGCGGAGCATGGCTGGCTTCAGAGAGCTCTAAACTAAAATAAAAGGATAAATGTCAGCTTATTTACACCGTAGGAATCCTGGATAAACATTTTAGAAGGCCTACTGTGATGGGAATGAGTTGTGGGAATCCAGACTGAGCATGGATTCACTGATAACTGAAATCATAAACAGGTTGGGCTGATGTACAGTAGCTTGAAGCTGCACTAAGCATTTTCTACAACACATTTTAAAAAATAAAACAAAGAAACTATACTTGGATACTCCCTAAAGGACAAACTGTGCATAAAGACTAATAGCGAAGCTAAATGAAACTATAGGGAAGTGTGCATGAAGTAAAAGAGGAGGAAGCAGGAAGTAAAAGAGGAGGAAGCAGGAAGTAAAACAGGAGGAAGCAGGAAGTAAAAGAGGAGGAAGCAGGAAGTAAAAGAGGAGGAAGCAGGAAGTAAAAGAGGAGGAAGCAGGGATGTTTCTACTCACTTCCATCTATGTTTTGGTCATGATTGTAAAGTGATAGCACGTACGGCTGATTTGTTACGATTTTTTTTTTTTAGGTTTTAAACTTTAGACGGTTGCTATAGCGTTATATCCCCCCCCGTCCTCACCGGCTGGCCTCCGGAGTGGGTTTGTGGCGGCCCTGGGTGCGCCCCTCCCAGATGCTGTTGGCCAGGTGGTTGCCGATGACGCTGAGCACCAAGGTGAGCTCGCGCGGAAGGTCGTCCAGATCCAGGGAGCGGACGCGCGACAGGTGGGTTCCCAGGTTCCTGTGGATCCCCGAGCACTCGATGCAGATCAGAGCACCCAGGTTGAGGCTGGCCCAGGTGGGGTCTGACGGGGGGACACAGAGGTTAGGGGTCAGAGAGGTTAGGGGTCAGCACCCAGGTTGAGGCTGGCCCAGGTGGGGTCTGACGGGGGGACACAGAGAGGTTAGGGGTCAGAGAGGTTAGGGGTCAGCACCCAGGTTGAGGCTGGCCCAGGTGGGGTCTGACAGGGGGACACAAGAGAGGTTAGGGGTCAGAGAGGTTAGGGGTCAGCACCCAGGTTGAGGCTGGCCCAGGTGGGGTCTGACAGGGGAACACAGAGAGGTTAGGGGTTCAGAGAAGTGGTCTGAACTAGAAAAGTGAACAGAGAGCGTGGAAGGAAAGAGGGAAAACAGCGCCACCTACTGGGTGCTTGGCAGTCCACACACAGGTCGTTTCCCTTGGCGTTGCGGATGGCCTGCAGAGCCACGGCCTCACTGTGACTGCTCTTGCGAGCCTGGGGAGGGAGGGAGGGAGAGAGAGAGAGAGAAAGGAGAGAGAGGGAGAGAGAGAGAGAGAGAGAGAGAGGGAGAGAGAGAGAGAGAAAGAGAGAGGGGGGGGGAGAGAGAGAGGGAGAGAGAGAGAGAGAGAGAGAGAGAGAGAGAGAGAGGGAGAGAGAGAGAGAGAGAGAGAGGGGGGAGAGAGAGAGAGAGGGGGGGGGAGAGAGGGGGGGGGGAGAGAGAGAGGGAGAGAGGGAGAGAGAGAGAGAGACAGACAGACACACGTCAGACAGTATGTCAACACTGAGAGAACTGAATGATAAAATAGTTTGTTTGTTGAGGAAGTGGTTCAGACCTAATACACCATCAGAAACATTATGTTCCAGTCCAAACCGGAGGGTGGGTTCAGTATCCCAAATGTGGAGTGGATATTCAACGCCACAAGGCTGTCCCACTTGATCAACATGCTGGACAGTAATGATACGACTTTCCGGGAACTTGCTAGATCTCTGAAATGGCGTAATGTTCCCCTGGCAAGAGTGGCTGAGCCAAGTTTCCTGGGCTTCAGACGAAAGCCCAATCATAAGATGGACACACACCGCTGAGTTTGGAGTCTGGTCAGACTGGCCTGACCTCAATGACCTCTGTGTGAGGATTGGAGTGTCCCTGGACTGAGTGAAACCAGACACTGTAATAGTTTCTGAGGATATTATAACTGTTTGACCTCAGTAAGGGCTACTGCTATTGATACTGAACATAATTTATCACCAGACAATGCACGGAGGTACCTACTATTATAGTATAATACTGTTACAGTATAATACTGTAGTAAAGTTACAACAACAGAGGCAGCTACAACATTGGACTGGTTTAAAACTACAGCTAGCTAGCCTTCCTGCTGCAGGTCATACTGTCTGTCACTTAACCACCGACTCTGCGATCATTGGACGACTTCCTGAGCTACAGCTGCCATAAGTCCTTCCAACTACACTCAATCTTTCTCTCTGGGGTCTTAACACGTTTCCTCCTCACTGTTGAGTGGCATTCCGCTTTTAAAGTACCAACTGCTCCAAAATGCCATCATACAGCTTGAGTAGAAATGTAAATTGCTGGTGTTTATATTTGGAAGCCTAGGTAATGTCCACAGACTGGCTGTGAGGGGCCTGCAGATGGCAGGAATGCCCAAGCCAAACGCTAAGGCAATGGCAAAATTCTGTTCGATGTCTGCGCTAATTGTCAGTCACCATACTGGTTCTGTATATGGAGGAGACGCTGCTTCCTGTATCTGTGAACTGAGACTGAAAACGTTTGTTGTTGAGATTCCCAAAGCTTGAGCATCTACCATTATTTGTGTTCAAGGATTCCTTGTCAAATGTTTCCACAAATAAAGGTATTAAAATGTGTGTGTGTGTGTGTGTGTGTGTGTGTGTGTGTGTACATGCATGTGTGTGTGTGTGTATGTGTGTGTGGTTGTGCGCACATGCGTGTGCACATGGCATGCGTGTGTGTGCGCATGCACATGTGTGTGTGCGTACACAGGTATGTGTACGCACATGCATGTGCACATGCCTGTGTGAGTGTGTGTGTACATGCGCGCGTGTGTGTGTAAATGCGTGTTTCCTTGCCTTGTTCTTGTTGCTCTCACACAGCTGCAGGCTGGCCAGGATCTGGCTCTCGATGGCCTGAACCCAGGCGTCCCTCTCCTCCACGCTCTGCGCCTCCAGGTGCCACGTCTGACCCGTGCTCGACACGATCAGGAAGTCAAAGTTGTCCTCGTCTGGTAGGACAACAACATGGACAGACCACAGACCTGCTTCAACATGGTCCAGTCCAAGGGTTTCCTGCTCTATCATAACAGTGATGACTGGTAATGGAGGAGATGCACTTATCCACCAAGCAATCAACATGAGTATGTATGGAGGAGACTAGTATGTACTGGAGATGGATGATTTCATATGGTCAGGCTGGAATAACAGCTTAATATACAGTATATGGTAGTGGTGCATCATGGGATTCAACAGCCTGCAATCAGACAAACATGTTGACAGACAGGAGGGCAGGCAGACAGACAGACAGGCAGCAGTGGACACAAGGTTAGGTTAGGGTTAGGTTAGGTTAGGGTAGGGTTAGGTTAGGTTAGGGTTAGGCATACAGGCACACAGACTCTCATTACCTGGCTTGTTTATGTTTCTTAAGCTACCAAAGCTTTTTAGTTTCCACATTTTGCGCTTTGCTACGAGGTAAGAAACAAGCAGTCCCAGGGAAGCGTAGAAGAGAGGAAGAGAGAGAGAGAGAGAGAACAGAGGTGGATAAAGAGAAGGGAGAGAAAATAGATGAAAGTGATACAAGGAAAATCTGTGAAAAAATCTGTCTGGCAGTCGGACAACGTGTGATGAGAGAGACTAGTTTCTGAGAGACTATTTTCTTTAGATTACTATGAAATTGGGCTCATATTCACCTTCCTACACTTGAACATTAGATCTCGTTATAGAAGTGAAGGGTTTACCAGGTTGTAGTGTTGTATTGATACAGTATCATTATGGAAGTGAAGGGTTTACCAGGTTGTAGTGTTGTATTGATACAGTATCATTATGCAAGTGAAGGGTTTGTCAGGTTGTAGTGTTGTATTGATCTCATTATGGTAGTGAGGGGTTTGTCAGGTTGTAGTGGTGTATTGATCTCATTATGGTAGTGAGGGGTTTGTCAGGTTGTAGTGGTGTATTGATACAGTATCATTATGCAAGTGAAGGGTTTGTCAGGTTGTAGTGTTGTATTGATACAGTATCATTATAGAAGTGAAGGGTTTACCAGGTTGTAGTGGTGTATTGATCTCATTATGGAAGTGAGGGGTTTGTCAGGTTGTAGTGTTGTATTGATACAGTATCATTATGGAAGTGAAGGGTTTGTCAGGTTGTAGTGGTGTATTGATACAGTATCATTATGGAAGTGAAGGGTTTGTCAGGTTGTAGTGTTGTATTGATACAGTATCATTATGGAAGTGAGGGGTTTGTCAGGTTGTAGTGTTGTATTGATACAGTATCATTATGGAAGTGAGGGGTTTGTCCGGTTGTAGTGTTGTATTGATACAGTATCATTATGGAAGTGAAGGGTTTACCAGTTTGTAGTATTGTATTGATCTCATTATGGAAGTGAAGGGTTTGTCAGGTTGTAGTGTTGTATTGATCTCATTATGGAAGTGAGGGGTTTGTCAGGTTGTAGTGTTGTATTGATCTCATTATGGAAGTGAAGGGTTTGTCAGGTTGTAGTGTTGTATTGACACAGTATCATTATGGAAGTGAGGGGTTTGTCAGGTTGTAGTGTTGTATTGATACAGTATCATTATGGAAGTGAAGGGTTTGTCAGGTTGTAGTGTTGTATTGATCTCATTATGGAAGTGAAGGGTTTGTCAGGTTGTAGTGGTGTATTGATACAGTATCATTATGGAAGTGAAGGGTTTGTCAGGTTGTAGTGTTGTATTGATCTCATTATGGAAGTGAAGGGTTTGTCAGGTTGTAGTGTTGTATTGATACAGTATCATTATGGAAGTGAAGGGTTTGTCAGGTTGTAGTGTTGTATTGATACAGTATCATTATGGAAGTGAAGGGTTTGTCAGGTTGTAGTGTTGTATTGATCTCATTATGGAAGTGAAGGGTTTGTCAGGTTGTAGTGTTGTATTGATACAGTATCATTATGGAAGTGAAGGGTTTGTCAGGTTGTAGTGTTGTAT
>NC_140240.1:1751611-1755484 GCF_949987555.1 Borostomias antarcticus | reverse complement strand
AACACAACCCTCTACCCAACACAACCCTCTACCCAACACTACCCTCTACCCAACACAACCCTCTACCCAACACAACCCTCTACCCAACACTACCCTCTACCCAACACTACCCTCTACCCAACACTACCCTCTACCCAACACAACCCTCTACCCAACACAACCCTCTACCCAACACTACCCTCTACCCAACACTACCCTCTACCCAACACTACCCTCTACCCAACACAACCCTCTACCCAACACAACCCTCTACCCAACACTACCCTCTACCCAACACAACCCTCTACCCAACACTACCCTCTACTCAACACAACCCTCTACCCAACACAACCCTCTACCCAACACTACCCTCTACCCAACACAACCCTCTACCCAACACAACCCTCTACCCAACACAACCCTCTACCCAACACTACCCTCTACCCAACACTACCCTCTACCCAACACAACCCTCTACCCAACACTACCCTCTACCCAACACAAACCCTCTACCCAACACAACCCTCTACCCAACACAACCCCCAACACAACCCTCTTCCCAACACAACCCTCTACCCAACACAACCCTCTACCCAACACTACCCTCTACCCAACACTACCCTCTACCCAACACAACCCTCTACCCAACACAACCCTCTACCCAACACAACCCTCTACCCAACACTACCCTCTACCCAACACTACCCTCTACCCAACACAACCCTCTACCCAACACTACCCTCTACCCAACACAACCCTCTACCCAACACAACCCTCTACCCAACACTACCCTCTACCCAACACAACCCTCTACCCAACACAACCCTCTACCCAACACAACCCTCTACCCAACACTACCCTCTACCCAACACAACCCTCTACCCAACACAACCCTCTACCCAACACAACCCTCTACCCAACACAACCCTCTCACAGTCCTGTCACTACCCAACACAACGCCCTCGCTCACCCCCCCCCCCCGCCCCCTTCTCCCTGCCTGCCGTTCCCCCCCCCCAGCCCTGTCCCGTCAGACCTACCCCCCCCCCCCCCCCCAGCCCTGTCCCGTCAGACCTCGTCCTCCCTCAGCAGCCGTCTCTCTGGGCATGCCACCCCCGTCCCGCCCCCCCAGGGCCTGGAATGTTCTGGCATTCCTCCTCGCCTTTCTCTTCAAAGGACCCACCTCTGGAATTCTACCCCTCTCTCCCTCCTCCCTGTCCTTCCTCGCGTCTCTCTCTCTCTCTTCTCTCTCTCTCTCTTCTCTCTCTCTCTCTTCTCTCTCCCTCCTCCCTGTCCTTCCTCGCGTCTCTCTCTCTCTCTTCTCTCTCTCTCTCTTCTCTCTCTCTCTCTTCTCTCTCCCTCCTCCCTGTCCTTCCTCGCGTCTCTCTCTCTCCTCTCTCTCTCTCTTCTCTCTCTCTCTCTTCTCTCTCCCTCCTCCCTGTCCTTCCTCGCGTCTCTCTCTCTCTCTCTCTCTTCTCTCTCCCCTCTCCCTCCTCCCTGTCATCCCTCTCTTCTCTCTCTCTCTCTTCTCTCTCTCTCTTCTCTCTCCCCTCTCCCTCCTCCCTGTCCTTCCTCTCTTCTCTCTCTCTCTCTCTCTCTCTCTCTCTCTTCTCTCTCTCTCTCTTCTCTCTCTCTCTCTCTCTCTCTCTCTCTGTGTTGTCAATCTTCCTCGGTGAGGTATTCAGTGACCTCACCTCTTACAGTATCTATCTGAGACAGTATTAACTTCTGCCTCTCCTCTTTTTTTTTGTGGTTTCTTCTTTCAATTCTTCTTGTTTCATGTAAGTGTGGTGTGATTTGGGGTGTGACTCCAGGACAATAAAAGCTTGTATTTATGTGTTTCTAGAAGGTCTCGTGGGGAGGGGGAGGGGGAGGGGCTGACAGGACTGAGAGCTCAGGAGGACGTGTGTAAATGTGCCTTTTGTGTTCATCTCTTCCTTGTTGAGCATTCATGAGCATTTCCACAGCAGAACCCCCCCCCCCCCCCCCCCAGGGGGAGAACAGTGCTGGGTTAGGGGGGGAACAGTGCTGGGTTAGGGGGGGGAACAGGAGAACAGTGCTGGGTTAGGGGGGAGGAACAGTGCTGGGTTAGGGGGGGGAACAGGAGAACAGTGCTGGGTTAGGGGGGGGGACAGTGCTGGGTTAGGGGGGAGAACAGTGCTGGGTTAGGGGGGGGGAACAGTGCTGGGTTAGGGGGGAGAACAGTGCTGGGTTAGGGGGGAGAACAGTGCTGGGTTAGGGGGGAGAACAGTGCTGGGTTAGGGGGGGGAACAGTGCTGGGTTAGGGGGGGGAACAGTGCTGGGTTAGGGGGGGGACAGTGCTGGGTTAGGGGGGAGAACAGTGCTGGGTTAGGGGGGGGAACAGTGCTGGGTTAGGGGGGGGAACAGTGCTGGGTTAGGGGGGAGAACAGGAGAACAGTGCTGGGTTAGGGGGGGGAACAGTGCTGGGTTAGGGGGGAGAACAGGAGAACAGTGCTGGGTTAGGGGGGGGAACAGGAGAACAGTGCTGGGTT
Source organism: Borostomias antarcticus (assembly GCF_949987555.1). Lineage (NCBI taxonomy): Eukaryota > Metazoa > Chordata > Actinopteri > Stomiiformes > Stomiidae > Borostomias > Borostomias antarcticus. Next base: position 1,752,995 of record NC_140240.1, on the reverse strand, counting down.
AGGGGGGGGACAGTGCTGGGTTAGGGGGGAGAACAGTGCTGGGTTAGGGGGGGGAACAGTGCTGGGTTAGGGGGGAGAACAGTGCTGGGTTAGGGGGGAGAACAGGAGAACAGTGCTGGGTTAGGGGGGAGAACAGTGCTGGGTTAGGGGGGGGACAGTGCTGGGTTAGGGGGGAGAACAGTGCTGGGTTAGGGGGGGGAACAGTGCTGGGTTAGGGGGGGGAACAGTGCTGGGTTAGGGGGGAGAACAGGAGAACAGTGCTGGGTTAGGGGGGAGAACAGTGCTGGGTTAGGGGGGGGAACAGTGCTGGGTTAGGGGGGAGAACAGTGCTGGGTTAGGGGGGAGAACAGTGCTGGGTTAGGGGGGAGAACAGTGCTGGGTTAGGGGGGAGAACAGTGCTGGGTTAGGGGGGAGAACAGTGCTGGGTTAGGGGGGAGAACAGGAGAACAGTGCTGGGTTAGGGGGGAGAACAGTGCTGGGTTAGGGGGGGGACAGTGCTGGGTTAGGGGGGAGAACAGTGCTGGGTTAGGGGGGGGAACAGTGCTGGGTTAGGGGGGGGAACAGTGCTGGGTTAGGGGGGAGAACAGGAGAACAGTGCTGGGTTAGGGGGGAGAACAGTGCTGGGTTAGGGGGGGGAACAGTGCTGGGTTAGGGGGGAGAACAGTGCTGGGTTAGGGGGGAGAACAGTGCTGGGTTAGGGGGGAGAACAGTGCTGGGTTAGGGGGGAGAACAGTGCTGGGTTAGGGGGGAGAACAGTGCTGGGTTAGGGGAGGGGGAACAGTGCTGGGTTAGGGGGGAGAACAGTGCTGGGTTAGGGGGGAGAACAGTGCTGGGTTAGGGGGGAGAACAGTGCTGGGTTAGGGGGGAGAACAGTGCTGGGTTAGGGGGAAGAACAGTGCTGGGTTAGGGGGGAGAACAGTGCTGGGTTAGGGGAGGGGGAACAGTGCTGGGTTAGGGGGGGGAACAGTGCTGGGTTAGGGGGGGGAACAGTGCTGGGTTAGGGGAGGGGGAACAGTGCTGGGTTAGGGGGGGGAACAGTGCTGGGTTAGGGGGAAGAACAGTGCTGGGTTAGGGGGGAGAACAGTGCTGGGTTAGGGGGGGAACAGTGCTGGGTTAGGGGGGGGGAACAGTGCTGGGTTAGGGGGGGAACAGTGCTGGGTTAGGGGGGAGAACAGTGCTGGGTTAGGGGGGGGAACAGTGCTGGGTTAGGGGGGGGAACAGTGCTGGGTTAGGGGGGGGGAACAGTGCTGGGTTAGGGGGGGAACAGTGCTGGGTTAGGGGGGAGAACAGGAGAACAGTGCTGGGTTAGGGGGGGGATCAGGAGAACAGTGCTGGGTTAGGGGGGGAACAGTGCTGGGTTAGGGGGGGGAACAGGAGAACAGTG
>NC_140240.1:1679111-1746611 GCF_949987555.1 Borostomias antarcticus | reverse complement strand
CTCTCTCTCTTTACACCTCTCTCTCTTTACACCTCTCTCTCTTTACACCTCTCTCTCTTTACACGTCTCTCTCTCTTTACACATCTCTCTCTTTACACGTCTCTCTCTTTACACGTCTCTCTCTTTACACCTCTCTCTTTACACTTCTCTCTCTTTACACGTCTCTCTCTTTACACCTCTCTCTCTTTACACGTCTCTCTCTCTACACGTCTCTCTCTTTACACCTCTCTCTCTTTACACGTCTCTCTCTTTACACGTCTCTCTCTTTACACGTCTCTCTCTTTACACGTCTCTCTCTTTACACCTCTCTCTCTTTACACGTCTCTCTCTTTACACCTCTCTCTCTTTACACCTCTCTCTCTACACGTCTCTCTCTTTACACCTCTCTCTCTTTACACGTCTCTCTCTTTACACGTCTCTCTCTTTACACCTCTCTCTCTTTACACGTCTCTCTCTTTACACCTCTCTCTCTTTACACGTCTCTCTCTTTACACCTCTCTCTCTTTACACGTCTCTCTCTTTACACGTCTCTCTCTTTACACCTCTCTCTCTTTACACGTCTCTCTCTTTACACGTCTCTCTCTTTACACCTCTCTCTCTTTACACCTCTCTCTCTTTACACCTCTCTCTCTTTACACGTCTCTCTCTTTACACGTCTCTCTTTACACGTCTCTCTCTTTACACGTCTCTCTCTCTTTCCACGTCTCTCTCTTTCCACCTCTCTCTCTTTCCACCTCTCTCTCTTTACACGTCTCTCTCTCTACACGTCTCTCTCTTTACACGTCTCTCTCTTTACACGTCTCTCTCTTTACACCTCTCTCTCTTTACACCTCTCTCTCTTTACACCTCTCTCTCTTTACACGTCTCTCTCTTTAAACCTCTCTCTCTTTAAACCTCTCTCTCTTTACACCTCTCTCTCTTTACACGTCTCTCTGGTAGAGTTGGCCCTGGGGCAGCGTTCAGGATGTGGCATGTTGTTAGTGATCGTTAACATCTCGTCTGGAGAGCGAAATGGATCGAGGTCATCCTGGAGGTCATGTGACACGGGTAGAGACCGTCCACCGAACCCGTGACCTTCGTCCACCGAACCCGTGACCTTCGTGACATCACAGTACCGCTCTGACATGACCCACTCTCCGTCACGTTCTCAAAACACCCCGGAGCTGCTCTCTGGGGTTGAGTCGCGAAACACCTAAATGCAAAAAAAACGTATCCTAACGTAGTCTTTCATACAGATTTAATGTTCATTTTGCTAAGTTACATTTGTCGGTCTTAAAGGACAATGCTCGTTTTTGACAACCTGGACCTTATTTATTATATATACTTATATATTTTACAGGCCTCCGAACTACACCAAAGTGATCTCGGTGAGTCAAACGTCTTATAATATGTCGTAAATAAGGTCCAGGTTGTCAAAAACGAGCATTGTCCTTTAACAAGCGGTCAGTTACTTTTAACTGTTTATTCTGTGGACCCATGAGGCCAAGTCGAGGCTGTGAAGACACTGTTAGGGAGTCTGTGGTATCAGATGGGCAGGTCTGAACATGCTCTCCTTAGCAAAAGACTGCATCATGTGACACTACATTGAAGCCGGGGTCGAAAGGTGCGGTCGTGCCAAACCTCGGTATGAGTAATGCGCTAGTGTCTGAGTGAATAATGCAATTTGAAACCTTATTGCGTTGTTTTACCTCTCGCTCTCTCGACACCGTGAACACGGTGAGATCAACCGTTCCATCCCCAGGCTTGTCTGAGGCGGCCATGTTGGCCAGGTGCAGAAGTGCAGCGAGGGCGTGGCAGGAGCGTGGCAGATGTTTTGATTGGCTAGATCCCTCCTCCACTCATCCGTGTCCAGGATTGCTGCTAAGCCTCGGTGCCTGGTTTGCTCACGAGGGCGTGGACACGTGTGTGTGTGTGTGTGTGTGTGTGTTTGTTTGTTTACCTTTCTTCTTTGGTCTGTGTCTTTCCGCCTCCCCTCTTCAGAAGCTGTGTAGACTTTAGGAGCAGGGGATATTTCTCAGTCGGTCAATGAAGATGTGTGTGTGTGTGTGTGTGTGTGTGGGGGGGGGGGTTCTGTGTATTCTTTATTTAGAATCAGAATTTATTTTATTGTCATGCATTTTTCCAGCATACTAGGAATTTGCTTTTTTGTCATGGTGCATAATATGAAACAACAGTGGACAGGGTGCAGGGGCGAGACAGGACAGTGTGTGTTCTGGTGACGAGGTGGGGTGGCTGTGTCTTGACTGAAGGGGGTGGTTGTGAGGGGGGAGGGGGGTGTCTGGCTGGCTCTGGTACCTTCTGAGCTCATTAGGGGATTAACGTTGTGAGTTGGCATGCGTACGCGTGTGTGTGTGTGTGTGTGTGTGTGTGTGTGTGTGTGTGTGTGTGTGTGTGTGTGTGTGTGTGTGTGTGTGTGTGTGTGTGTGTGTGTGTGTGCGCGCGCACGTTCCCCTGTTCTCCCATCTGGCTTAGTCATGGTTGTTCAACACAAGATTGATCAGTTGTGTGGGAGTGTAGTAGGGCTGTAGCAGGGTCATGTGGGGTTAGGGGTCAGGGTTCGTGTGGTTTAGGGTTAGTGTGGGGGAAGGGTGGTCCTAGATGGGGGCTGTGGACATGATCAGCAGTGACCAATGAGGGGCTGACTTGGGTCTGAGTAGGGGGGGCTCATCACACCACAGAGATAAGACTGTAGTCATAGGGATAGGGTGGTGTGGTTAGGGTTTGGGGTTAGGGGCCGTAGGGTTAGGGTTAGGGACCGTAGTGTTAGGGTGGTGTGGTTAGGGTTTGGGGTTAGGGGCCGTAGGGTTAGGGTGGTGTGGTTAGGGACCGTAGGGTTAGGGTGGTGTGGTTAGGGACCGTAATGTTAGGGTTAGGGTGTTAGGGTTCGGGTTAGGGACCGTAGGGTTAGGGTGGTGTGGTTAGGGTTCAGGTTAGGGGCCGTAGGGTTAGGGTGGTGTGGTTAGGGACCGTAGGGTTAGGGTGGTGTGGTTAGGGACCGTAGGGTTAGGGTGGTGTGGTTAGGGACCGTAGGGTTAGTGTGGTGTGGTTAGGGTTCGGGTTAGGGGCCGTAGTCGTAGGGTTAGGGACCGTAGGGTTAGTGTGGTGTGGTTAGGGTTCGGGTTAGGGGCCGTAGTCGTAGGGTTAGGGTGGTGTGGTTAGGGTTCGGGTTAGGGGCCGTAGTCGTAGGGTTAGTGTGGTGTGGTTAGGGTTCGGGTTAGGGACCGTAGTCTTAGGGTTAGGGTGGTGTGGTTAGGGTTCGGGTTAGGGACCGTAGGGTTAGGGTGGTGTGGTTAGGGTTAGGGACCGTAGGGTTAGGGTGGTGTGGTTAGGGTTCGGTTAGGGACCGTAGGGTTAGGGTGGTGTTGTTAGGGTTGGGGTTAGGGACTGTAGTTGTAGGGTTAGGGTGGTGTGGTTAGGGACCGTAGGGTTAGGGTGGTGTGGTTAGGGTTCAGGTTAGGGACCGTAGTCTTAGGGTTAGGGTGGTGTGGTTAGGGTTCGGGTTAGGGACCGTAGTCGTAGGGTTAGGGTGGTGTGGTTAGGGTTCGGTTAGGGACCGTAGTGTTAGGGTGGTGTGGTTAGGGACCGTAGGGTTAGGGTGGTGTGGTTAGGGTTCGGGTTAGGGACTGTAGTTGTAGGGTTAGGGTGGTGTGGTTAGGGACCGTAGGGTTAGGGTGGTGTGGTTAGGGTTCAGGTTAGGGACCGTAGGGTTAGGGTGGTGTGGTTAGAGTTCAGGTTAGGGACCGTAGGGTTAGGGACCGTAGGGTTAGGATGGTGTGGTTAGGGACCGTAGGGTTAGGGTGGTGTGGTTAGGGTTCGGGTTAGGGACCGTAGTGTTAGGGTGGTGTGGTTAGGGTTCGGGTTAGGGACCGTAGTGTTAGGGTGGTGTGGTTAGGGTTCGGGTTAGGGACCGTAGTGTTAGGGTGGTGTGGTTAGGGTTCGGGTTAGGGACCGTAGTCGTAGGGTTAGGGTGGTGTGGTTAGGGTTAGGGACCGTACTCGTTTGTCTCTGAGGATTGTGTGTTTGAGCTCTACTACAGTAATAGTGTTGACTGAGCCCTGAATCTGCCCTGACCTGTGACCCGTTCTCATTCAGGGAACTAGGACAGGACGGCACTCTAGCAGCTCAGAGGACATGGGAGGTAACCAACCTAGACACACACACACACACACACCACACACACTCCAATTATTTTAAAAGATCAGCAGTCAGGATTTAGTATTGACCATTTCATGGAATGTTCATATTCAAAACAATAATACCAGTTTACTGTGCAGTTTACTTGGACCAGGAAGTCATTCCACTAGTGACTGAAACTTCCATTGGTTCCATTGACAGGGTCTATATTTGAGTAAAACTGTGTGTGTGTGTGCGCGTGTCCTAGGACTGTCTTCTGAGAGGCTTCTGGAGACCACGTCCATAAGGGACAGGATGGCCAAGTACCAAGCTGCCGTGTCCAAACAGGACCCGGCGCGCACGGTGGGGTGTTGTCCTACTGTTTGATTATCATCCACTAACTTAAGAGTAGAACTGGGTTGTGGTTTGTTGTTGTTGTGATTGTTTGAATCAGCTGTTGTTCTACAGGCCAGCCAGGCAGAGACGGAGGGGAACGACGTCCGTGAGGATCACAAGGAGAATGTGCCCCCTGCTGATTTGGCACTGGTCAGTATTCTCATCCGCCGTGTCTGTGGGCTTGGGGTCAAACGGGCGCCACGGCAGAACCGTGACCCCGTTATTACCGTTACTGTCTTGTCCGCGCACCGGGCTTTTGACATATGAATGATTTTACAGAAAACTCAGACTTGTTTCTTGTTTCGTGTTGCACTTGTAACAGTTCAATAGATATCAATTTGCTGCAAAGGACAATAAAGACAAATCTCATCTCAACTTCTTTGTTTTAAATCAAAGAATCAAACTATTTAATAAACTTAAAGGCCAGTTATTAAAGGATTGATTTATTAGATCAAAATAGCGTGGTGGTGGCCACACAGACAACAGATTTACTAATTCCAATTTTCCCTGTAAATACATAATGTAAAAGCAACAGATGTCTATGTCCACGCATTAGAAAGGCTAATTCCTGTGTCTGTCAGCTTATATCAGCATAGCCTCGGTATGTCTCACAGCAATAGCCTACTGTATAAAATGCAAAAAATCTGGGGCTTTCACGGATATCAAATATCTAATATTATCCAATAATAGGCTATTTAAACAATTAAACAATTGACAAACACATGTTTGCATAACACTATAACATACAATTAATTGTACTTAATATAAGTAAAACTGAATAATAATTTGTAGGATTTTTTTTGCCTCTGGCAAGGGAAGTATTTCTAGCATCTGTTTATGAAAACAGTCTGTTCTGACTCACAGCCACAAACAGTAAGATAGGACAGGGAACTAGGAAAGAATTGTCATTATAATTTAGTGAGTGCAAACGTTTGTGACTCGGCAGCAAACCGTCAAACTGTTGGACAGACAGAAATAGTGTAATAGCTGTGGGTGTGAATTGTACTGCAGAAATAACCACCAATGGAAACTGCTGTGTTCGTTCTCATACTGTAACTTTAGAGATGTCTCAAAGTGCACAGATCATCCAAATAACCTTCATGCTGCAGAAAATTCTCTCTATTCTTTCAAATATTCTTGACTCTTCCAATAGTAAACAAAGTGACACATTGCATTATACGATTATTACATTACATGATTGACTGTAATAACAATGTAGTTTTTCAGCATGAGGTACAGTAGGTTACTCAATGCTACAGGTTGAAGTAATAAGCAGTTTACAGGACTATCCAACATTCATTCGATATGAACTCAACGTTGGTATGGCCAGAATAACCCACCCTTATAAATGACTAACTGACTGAACTATGAAAGGCATTCGGCTATTTCAATAGCATTAACACATTTAAAGAGCAGCAAACCGTCAAAGTGTTGGACGAGGAAATGTGTGTAGTTGTGGGTGTGAATTGTGCTGCAGAAATAACCACCAAGGGAAACTCCTGGGTTTGTTCTCTAACTTTAGAACGGTGTCTAAACGTTCACAGATCATCAAAATATCCCCTAAATGCGTCAGAAAAAAAGCCATTTTCTCTATTCCTTCAAATATTCATGACTCTTCCAATAGTAAACAAAGTGGTACAATGTGTTATTACAGTCAATGCAGTTACAGTCAATGCAGTTTTTCAGCATGAGTTTGGCTACTCAATGCTGCAGGTTGAAGGAATAAGCAATGTACAGAACTATGTACAGGACTATCCAATGTTCATTTGATATGAACTCAAAATTGGAATGGCCGGATTAATGCATCCCTATAAACGATATATAAGGTATTAACGCTCCCTATAGGCTATGAAAGGCATCTGGGTTCACACACACATACACATACACACACATAGTGTATGTATGTGTGTGTGTGTTCTAGTGTGTGTATGTGTATGTGTATGTGTGTGTTCTAGTGTATGTATGTGTATGTGTGTGTTCTAGTGTATGCGTGTGTACTAGTGTATGTATGTGTATGTGAAGATTAGTTAATTGGATATGGAGAAGCATTTAAGCAGATACACACAGTAAACCAATATACTGTAAGCTGACCTCTGAGTGCTAATGTTCACTTGGCAAACTATCCTACTGGCACTGTTGGCTTTAGCTGATCCATTTATATCTATGTAATCTTGTACCTGGCACAAAACCTCCAGAAGTACTATCAGGATCCTCCCTCTTAAGCACCTATTGTATTTATAGTTTGCTACAGTATTCTTCACTAGACTGTGCTTTTAGTGTGTGTGTCCACCGACAAGCTGTATTTTAGAGTTGGCGCTGTTTTCTCGTTGTTTACAATGGGTAGTGAGCTCTACGTCGCTATATCAATCAATCAATCAATCAAAGCTTTATTTATATAGCGCATTTCATACCCAGAGGCAACACAATGCGCTTTACAGAGAACAAGGGAGGAGGTCATACGACCCACTCTCTACATATTCCAGAGGGAAGCAAAAAAAACAGTAATCACCCGGGGGCCAGATAAGTGAGCTGTAAAAATTCTTCCCTGACCCCCCTCAACAAGGCGATCGAGCAAGCTCCTGGAGTATGATTGTCTACCGGCTATAGATATAGATATAGAGACCAGAGCTGTGTTCCAAGTGCTTTGTAGCACTATTGCACCGTGAGTTCAAGGCTTTTTTGCAGTTGAAAAAAAGTAGTAATTTTTGAGCTCGAGCGCAGGCTGTGAAGAGCTGTTCTGATGATGACGACGGTCATTTTTGGGCGAAACTGCAGAGACGGTGAACGTTAGCACAAGCTAACATTAGCTAGATATCTTAACTTGAGGAGTTAATCTACAGTCTGCAAGAACACAACACTCGTTGCTAGCGTAGGAGTAAAACATCAGAACTGTTCAGCTACACTCGGCTTGCAACGCACTTGTGAGTTCTGGCAAGTAGTAGTACACTGACTTTTCCTACGTTAAATGCAATTATTGTATTACACTCCCTCTCTCTTTCTCCTCTCTCTCTCTCTCTCTCTCTTTCTCAGAGCCCACCGTTGGTGTCTAACATCAAAAAAGTGTCTGAGACTAATGGTGAGTCATCCACACACACACACACACACACACACACACACACACACACACACACACACACACACACACACACACACACCAGTGCTCGCTGCCCCCTGCCTGTGATGTCATCCACATAGCTGTAGGCTGGGGGTTCAGGAGACCAAGCCATGATGCAGCAGGACGCTGAGCTGTCCTCTGATTGGCCCAGAAATCTGGGTTAAAGGGCGGTGACGAGTCCTGACTGCGTTGTTGCTCTCATGAGTCACTGCTCTGACCTGGCCTCTAACTCTCCTGGCCTCTAACTCTCCTCTGCTCTCTCCTGGCCTCTAACTCTCCTAGCTCTGCTCTGTCCTGGCCTCTAACTCTCCTAGCGCTTCTCTCTCCTGGCCTCTTACTCTCCTAGCTCTGCTCTCTCCTGGCCTCTAACTCTCCTAGCTCTTCTTTCTCCTGGCCTCTAACTCTCCTAGCTCTGCTCTGACCTGGCCTCTAACTCTCCTAGCTCTGCTCTCTCCTGGCCTCTAACTCTCCTAGCTCTGCTCTGACCTGGCTGTGCTCTGGCCTCTTACTCTCCTAGCTCTGCTCTGACCTGGCCTCTAACTCTCCTAGCTCTGCTCTGTCCTGGCTCTGCTCTGTCCTGGCCTCTAACTCTCCTAGCTCTTCTCTGTCCTGGCCTCTTACTCTCCTAGTTCTGCTCTGTCCTGGCCTCTTACTCTCCTAGCTCTTCTCTGTCCTGGCCTCTAACTCTCCTAGTTCTGCTCTGTCCTGGCCTCTAACTCTCCTAGCTCTGCTCTGACCTGGCCTCTAACTCACCTAGCTCTGCTCTGACCTGGCCTCTAACTCTCCTAGCTCTGCTCTGTCCTGGCCTCTAACTCTCCTAGCTCTTCTCTCTCCTGGCCTCTAACTCTCCTAGCTCTGCTCTGACCTGGCCTCTAACTCTCCTAGCTCTTCTCTGTCCTGGCCTCTTACTCTCCTAGCTCTTCTCTGTCCTGGCCTCTAACTCTCCTAGTTCTGCTCTGTCCTGGCCTCTAACTCTCCTAGCTCTGCTCTGACCTGGCCTCTAACTCACCTAGCTCTGCTCTGACCTGGCCTCTAACTCTCCTAGCTCTGCTCTCTCCTGGCCTCTAACTCTCCTAGCTCTGCTCTGACCTGGCCTCTAACTCACCTAGCTCTTCTCTGTCCTGGCCTCTAACTCTCCTAGCTCTGCTCTGACCTGGCCTCTAACTCTCCTAGCTCTGCTCTCTCCTGGCCTCTAACTCTCCTAGCTCTGCTCTGTCCTGGCCTCTAACTCTCCTAGCTCTGACCTGGCCTCTAACTCTCCTAGCTCTGCTCTCTCCTGGCCTCTAACTCTCCTAGCTCTGCTCTGACCTGGCTGTGCTCTGGCCTCTAACTCTCCTAGCTCTACTCTGCTCAACTGTGTCACTGACTCCCTCTAGAGGCAGAACGGAGTATGACATGTGGGTGATACTTGCTCTGGTTTAGGTGACGGTCTGGATGTGCTCCCCAGCCCTCAGATGAGCCCTCAATCCTCCAGCCTCACGGATCCGCCCAAGACAGCCAGGGTGAGTCCTCTCCCTACCATCCACCAGCCGGGAAAAACATACATGTACAGTAACACACCCTTATTGAAGTGTGTGTGTGTGTGTGTGTGTGTGTGTATGTGTCTGTCTGTGTGTGTGTGTGTGTGTGTGTGTGTAGAAGTTCTGCCTGCCTGTGAGGGAGACCTGCATTGCATGCCTGAAGACTGTGTACCCTCTGGAGAGACTGGTGGCCAATCAGCACATCTACCACACCACCTGCTTCCGCTGCGTCCACTGCAACACCAAGCTCAGGTCCGGATCTCGAAACAACACTAGCCATGTTTCCATCCACACGTTTTATGCGAATTAAGTTATATCGAATTAAAAATGCCTTATGGAAACGGTAAAATTCGATTAAAAATCATGAAAATCGACAAAAAGTTTGTACTGTCGATCTCATCGGATTTTCTCTTGTTCGATAAAAGTATTTTGTGATAAATGCTTTATCCGATTTAAAGCTCTAGATGGAAACGCACGTTCACCGGCTTTATTCACATTCATATTTTTAGCGATCCTCACACAATTCGATTGACAAGTGGATGGAAACATGGCTACTGGCTCTACATTGATACTTTACAGAGATGTATCCATGCTGTCATTTTTCAGTATATAGCCTCTCTACTTGTCTGGTGTGTGTCATGGGTCTTTGGTGGGGGGTGTTTTAGTGGGGGTCTCCCTAGCTCTGTGAGTTTTCCTGACTCTGTGCTGCCCTCTGCTGTTTAGCCTGGGGAACTACGCCTCTCTGCATGGCAACGTCTACTGCAAGCCCCACTTCAACCAGCTGTTTAAGGCCAAAGGCAACTATGATGAGGGCTTTGGGCACCGACCCCACAAAGAGCTGTGGAACGCCCGGGCTGATGAGGACGAGGACAGGGAGACGGCCCGGCCAAAAGAACTTGAGGAACCGGCCGTATTGTCTCGTCCGGCTGAGACCCCCTCAGCCAAACAGGTCAGCCCGACGGTGGAGGAGTCTCCCCTGGCCAAGGTGACGGACCTGGCTGCCTCTCTGGAGACGCGTGCCCAGAGCCAGCCCAGCTCCGCGGAGAGACCGGCCGAGACCCGCAGGCTGAGGATCGCCTGGCCCCCTCCCTCCGAGGGCGACGCCGGGTCTGGGGCGGGCGCGCGCACGGGGAGCCCCTCCCTGGACGGCACCGCTGGAGGGCGACCGTGGAGGGCCAAGTGGCCCCCGGAGGGAGAAGTGCTCTCGTCCAATCAGAGCCCGGAGAGGGCGGAGCTGAAGAGCCTGAGGAGGAGCTCCTCTCTGAAGGAGCGCAGTCGGCCCTTCTCCATAGCCACGACCCCCAGTCCCCCCGTGGCCCCGGGCCCCAGGGAGCCCCGGCGGCCCCTCAGAGCCGCCCTGCTGGAGAGGAGGGGCTCACTGGAAGAGACCCGGACCGTGGCCAGAGACCAGGACCCAGAACCCCAGACCCAGCAAGAGAGAGGGAGAGATGAGAAGGAGGAGATGAAGCCACGAGGAGAAGAAAGCAGCTCAGGGGAGGAGGAGGAGGAGGAGGAGGAGGGCCTTCCAGAGCAAGGGAGGAAGAGAGAGGAGTACATGCAGAGAGCAGCAGCAGCGGCGGCGGTGGAGGAAGACGCCTCGTTGAAATGCCAAAGTGCCTCCCCAGACATCCCAGCATCCCCTTCTCCAACCCTGCAGCCCAAACACAACCGCACCTCCCAGGACGTGGGCTTCTGGGAGGGGGAAGAGGAGGGGGAGGAGCTGACTGTGGAGGAGATGATCAAGAGGAACCGCTACTATGAGGAAGAGGAGGAGGAAGATGATGTCTGAGTGAAACGCCGTCTCACTGACCCAAACTGGAAATAAAAACCCAACAGCCCATGTAAACTGCCCTATGTACTCCTGGTGCATTTTAGACAGCACACATAGCTCATCTTAGGTTCAGGAAAGGGCAGGGACAAAGCGATGGAGACACACTTTCTCTGATTGGTGCAATCATTGAGTTAGTATATGGTATAGTAGGAGGGTTAGTTAAATCTGTATCAAATTACTAGATTTCTTAAGGCCTGATGGTCAATTATAGATGTAGACTGATGGATTTAAAGGTTTTGAGACTTTGGTACAGTTTATTTATGCTGCAGGGGCTAATTTGTTTAAACTGGAACTGAATACATGAACATCTCAATGATAATGCCTTTATATAAAATTGAAATTATTCAATTATGGAGTAATGTCACACTATGCTGGAACAATTTTGGCCATCATACAGTAGTATCTTGTCTGTTTGTTTTGAAAGATGGATTACATACGGATAGTAGTGTGACTTTTATATATGTGATGTTTTATCTACAGGGTTAGGTTGATATGTGAGTCAGTATGTGAGCTTGTCCAATCCACTGCCACATGGATGATCGGGAAAGTGCTACTAAATGACTTCAAGAACTTGGTTGATTTAAGAATCACAAGTAGCCTAGAGAACGTGAAAGATTGATCCTTGTCTTTTTGTATTTTCTCTGTGCTGCCTAGTCCCAATTGTGTGTTTTCTGTTTTCTGTGTGCAGTGTTTCTGCATCTATCGGCTTCCTGTTTCTAATTTACCTTTGGTGCCTGTTTAAAAATTGTATTAAAACATTTTGCAATTCATTTTTAAAACTGGATATGTGCACATTGTTCAGATTTACCCTCATATTTTATAGTGTACTTTACTGAGGACCAAAAATGTTTATCTTCAAATATTCTAAATCATAAAATGACCAAAATGGAGAAAATTATTGACAATAAATAAATGGTCAATTATTAATACACGTCTTGTTTAATTGTTTACATACAGTATATCTTTGTACTACCTATACTAACTTCATTAGGCTACTGTAGCAGCTACCCACCAAGCACTGCCGTTTTTCACTGCCGTTGTTTTCGCGTTTGGAAATACATGGTGAATGAGCCATAGTTGAGCCGTAGTTATAATGAGCCATAGTTAGTGAGCCGTCAGCTGCATTCACTCCCATGTATTTCCAAACGCGAAAACAACGGCAGTGAAAAACAGAGTCTGGTAATGATGAGTTTCTAACCCCGATAGTGTATTCAGCCCCAAGCCCCCAGGAATCGAAATCTAAAGTGAAGGCCTATTGAACCGCGCCATCTTGGCTAGATTTGTAGTCACTTGGCTATTTCCGGTTACTTTTGACTTGCGCAGTTGAGCTTCTCTGGCCGACGCGCGTCCACGAAAAAGTTCACATTTCTCTGAAATGTAGACGCGCGTTCCCGGCTCTCCCCGCTTTGATTTAGCAATGAAAACCGGCTTGCATATTAACCTGTTTTTGTCAAATATATCAATTGGAGAAATTATTTTTTGATCCTGGCATCTTAGTTTTAACAAGTTAAATATAATTGAACATGTTTTGTTTGCTAGTAGATGGTATTCATTCCGTTCGCGATAACGTTATTGCAGCCAGGCTAAATTCCTCCAGGGAGCCAGTGACAGGCGAGTTGAAGAGCTTCACTCCCCGCCAGCAGGAGCTCTGGCCGCGGCTACCGCATCTCGGAAAACCCGCTGAGTTCGTGGCTGCTATTTCACACTCGCCCTTGATCAATCCCAATACCGATCCATGGTAATAATGAATCAATCGTTCAGATCAGATCGGCAGTGCTGCATGCATGTTACAACATCATTGTTAGCTTTATTAACATAACCATAGCCTACATTTATCTCTCTAACGTTAGGCTATCCATCTTACACCAGTCGGCCATTCGATAGCTGGAAGCGGTCAACGCCAACGTTGACTGAAAACACCCAAACTCAGTGTATCGTTTCATCTTCATGCTACACATCAACTCCTTTACATTGTATGTGAATAAATTCCTGTTATTCTAAAAATATCCCATTTCTGTCCATTCCTGGAAAAGGCTAATAATTGCTGTCAAATGATCACTCCAGTTTATCACCGTATCCCACTACCATTTCAACTATGCACAGGAGGTTGTCTTGTGGTCATTTTCATTAAAAAATGTGAACTTTTTCGTGGACGCGCGTCGGCCAGAGAAGCTCAACTGCGCAAGTCAAAAGTAACCGGAAGGCCAGAAAAGCACAACTGCGCAAGTCAAAAGTAACCGGAAATAGTCAAATGACTACAAATTTTGCCAAGATGGCGCGGTTCAATAGGGCTTCATTGTTGATAGCGGCCAGTGAATGGAGTGGCTGTATCCAGTTTATATAATACATCCGTGATTCAGCCTGTTATTTTGACTATTGAAGTCAACGGGCACTTCCGCTTCCGCACCACCAATTACGTCAGACTGACCAATATGGCAGCTGAAGTGAATGAGGGGAATTGTAACCGTGGCAAGAATTGAGGCATGACCAGGATGACTAGGCTCACTTGCCTACTGAATAGGCTTTTTGCACAAGCTCCACTACTTCCTGAAATTCTACAGGCATCCTTATTTCCTGTCCTATTCTATTGGATGGAAGTGATTAATCAGGTGTGCGGCACACCTGATCACACCTGATTAATCACTTCCATCCAATGGTATAGGACAGGTGATTAATCACTTCCATCCAATGGTATAGGACAGGAAATAAAAATGCCTGTAGAATTTCAGGAGGTAGTGGAGCTTGTGCAAAGAGCCTATTGCATAAGGTGAGTAAACAAACCAGACATGTAATGTAATTTTTAGGTACGTGTTTTAAACTCTATCGGTTGTCATTAATTTGTATGCAGCAATTCAAGCAATGCATGATCATCAGTTCAGGAGGTAAAATAAAACAGCCATCAGGATAATCACATCTGACTGTAGGTCAAACTTATGCTTTCTAAATTTTATATAATAAAAAAAAAACTGTTGCTTTACCCACCAAAGCTCAAATCAAAAATACGCCCTTGGATAGTATTGATACCCTCTACTGGTCAATCAAACTTCATATGGTACATTTCACAGACAAAGGCAACTTCACAGAGAGACGGGGGATACATGCTGATACCACTGATATTCCAGAGGGAAGAAAACCAGGCCAGGTCCAGCCTGGCTTATGTGCGTGGCTGGCTTGTTTCTGTTCAGGACTGGTAGGACGGAAACTAGTCGTGCCACTGAAATAGATGTGCATTGAAATGACATCAAATAATGTCTGATAAATTAAGATTGGTCTTGTCGCCTGGACGCATCATTTTCAATGCTTCCAATGATAATCCAGCACAATGAGAGCGGGATAGTGTAATAGAATTACTTCGGATCGAAAGTAAAAGCGCACGAAGGTGTACCGCCACAGGAGGTTTGACCACATGAACTTTGACCTGGTGGACCTCCCACAGCTTCACCTACTTTCTCACCATGGTGTCCAGGATGACTCATTGGCCAGAAGGCGTCCCACTAACATTGACAACGTCCACCGACTTAGCCCAGGCATTCATCGAGACATGGGTCATCCGCTTCAACACCTTCGTCTGACCTCTCCTCTAACCGTGACCCGCAGTTAACCTTAGAATGCTTTGGCAGAGAGCTTGGGGGTCAAACTCCGCACTGCACCACTGCCTACCACCTACAGGCCAACAGCCTATGCGAGTGGTTCCATCTCTCCAGGAAGGCTTCCCTTCAAGCCAGCCTGATGGACGACAAGCTCCCATGGGTCAGTGTGGGCCTCAGAACTGCTCTCAAAGAAGACCTCGAGTCCTCCTCAGCCAAGCTGTCTTACGGTAAATCGTTACGGGTCCCGGGGGACTTAATCTCCAACACAACGACCATCTGGTCAACTGCAGGCCAACAAGCCTCTCTGCTGGACAACGTCAGAACCTTGACATGGCAATCCCCACTACACAGCATAGTATGCCTTCATCCCAGGTCCCCACAGACCTGAGGTTCATCCACCACAACGGCCTTGGGGCGGCTGTAGCTCAGTTGGTAGAGCGGGTCGTTCAGTGATCGAAGGGTCAGTGGTTCGAATCCCAGCTCCAACTGTCCACATGTCGAAGTGTCCTTGAGCAAGACACCTAACCCACAATTGCTCCCAATGAGCAGGTTAGCACCTTGCATGGCAGCTACCGTGAATGTGTGTGTGAATGGGTGAATGAGAGGCCATTGTAAAGTGCTTTGAGTGCCGCTAAGGTGGAAAAGCGCTATATAAGTGCAGTCCATTGACCATTTACCATTTACAACGCTCACCGCGGCCCCCTGCGACCTCTCTGACGACCCATATCCGCATCCTGGAGCAGGAGGCCAAGCACCTGGTGGTGGACGTCGGTGGCAAAGCTGAGCACATCTCAGTGGACCGGGTAAAGCCTGCCCACCTGGACTTGACCCAGCCGTTGGAGTTGGCTCGGCCTCCACGCCGGGCCCTTCCGGGGGGTAATGTTGTTTCAGGCAGTTGCCCTTTGTGGATTTAAGGACTCCGCCCTTCCTGTTCCCGTCTGTTGGTTTTAGTGTGAAGTGTGAGAATAAATCCCTGATGGAGTCAGCCAAATTATGCACTCGCTCCCTCCCAAGTCTCTCTGCACCACAACATCACCTTTTCTTTCAACAACTCTCAGTAAGTGTTTGGGAACCGAGGACACTAATTGTTAAAGTTTTGAAAGGGAAATTCTTTCCCATTCTTGATTTATATATGACTTCAGTTCAACAGTCTGGGGTTAGGGTTAGTCAATCTTGGGTGTCCGTTTTCATATTTTGAGCCACCCGTTTTCAATTGTTAACAGGTCTGGACTACAGGCATTAATGGTGCCTTCACAGATGTGCAAGTTACCCATGGCATTAGGCATTACACACCATCGGATGCTAACTTTTGAACCAACTTTTTGGGAATCTGAGTTTGAAAATGTAACAACCAGACTGACAGTTGCAATCAAAGTGCAGAGAACAAAGGGGTTGATGACTTGATTGGAGACAGCTGGTGAAACAAGATGAAACTGGTCTCGAGGGAAACAGGGGCCTTCAGTCTTCAATCTTTTTGAAAATAAATCCACAAAACAAGCTTTTGTATAGAAATAGATTTCCATCTTTATTTAGGTATTTAAACATTGCATACATGTGCATAATTTTAGACACATACAGTATATTCATATCAATGTAGTATTCATATCATGAATGTAAGATCTTCCCTTTTGAAATTATAAAATGATGTCGACATACTGATGGTATACAGTTCTGTTACAAAGGATGAATCAAAACAAAATGATAAGGAAATAGCTTCATCAATTCCATTATTATATTCCATTTAAACTGCCAAAAAGAAACCAGAAGAGCAGAAGTCTAGACATGCAACACAGAAGCCTCTTATATACCTGTAGTGTATCATGACACCATATAAATTATTTATAAAGTGCTCGTGATCGAAGTATATGGCATCGTCATAGTTGTAGAAAATATGCATCGTAGTTTATACAGTCATTTTGATTTTGGCATATACCTGAGAGTCGTAATTCTTGGCTCCTGGTTAGCGTTTCAGCATTTGAATTCAATCCCTCCCACAACAGTCCTAACTTAAAAGACCGCCTGATAGATGCTTAAGACCTCTGATTGGTCCAGACATCTCCCTTCAAACCCTTTCTAGGAGTTCTTAGAAGACTAAATTAAGTAATTTTCTTTAGGCACCCATGCAGTACAATATTAACTTAACATATCGGATGTACACTCATTCTTCCCATGTGTTTTATATTCTTATGATATGAGAAACCATGACAAGGCCATTGAGGTGTGACTGTCCAAATGACACGCTGCGTCCGGGTCTGATGTGGACACAGATTTCAGAGTGTTGACTCCAAATCTCCTCCAACATCGTCCCAGACATGCGAACAAGCAACTCCGGCTTCTCATCCCTCTTTTTTTGTTGTTCCTCATCCGGTCTTCTCTTGGGGTTTAGGGTTTAGCCGCTGAGGGGATGCAGGTCGACCCGGACCTTCTCCCCGCTGCTCATCATGCCGATGGTGGGATAGAAGCCCCCTGCCGGCACCCCCACCTCCCTCCGGCCCACCACCTTCCCATTCCGGGTGAAAAACACCTGTTCAGACACCAGGGGGCCACAGTGAGACAGCGTTCACACACAAGGTTTTACTGGGAAAAAAAACATCTTATCCACCAGATATACCGCTCCTACACACTAACACCGTGTCCTAATTGCTTGCGACGCGAGCAACAGAACGCAACATCGCAAGCTTGCTGTCCTAACTAAAACCGTTAAATTCCCTGTTCTGTTACGTCATTTGTCTACATTCCCAACTGAAGACAGTTAAAGAACGAACGCCTGTCAACGCGAGCGACAGGAGGAAAATAGGAACAGGGCGAGCGTCTAAAGGGCAGTTAAAACGTTGTGCCGCGTCGCTCGCGTCCAGTTAGGACATAACAATAGAAAACAAAGCAATGGAACGCATTTTGTCGCTGACACTCGCTCGACGGCACGTCGTTTTAACTGCCCTTTTGACGCTCACCCTGTTCCTATTTTCCTCCTGTCGCTCGCGTTGACGACACGGTGTTAGGACACGGTGTCACACCAAGGCACATTTCCCCCGAGACGATGAAGAGATACGCCGTCACTCACCATAACCTTCCTGCCCTCCCGTTCCACCTCCTCCCCCTCCTCTTCCTCCTCTTCATCATTCATGTACAGGTCGTTCTGAACACGGCGTTGCTTGGGCCGCACCTCCTGCTCTCCGTCGTCACTGTCGTCTGAGGACGCAACAGTCAAGAAGACGGGCATACCCACGGACAGCAGGGAAAAGACAGATGATTAAAATAGGACATGTAGAGCAATGTCCGCCATATCAAATCACCACTCTCAACCAATGGCATTGTTCATGTTTGCTGAATGAGGGTGATTTAGTCCAGAATGTGGCGCCTCACCTCCACTGTCCAGGATGTAGTCACGGGGGAACATGATGCCGCAGCCCATGACGTCCCCCTCAAAACAGCGAGGACCAAAGGGGTCCCCCACCCCACTCCCCTGGAACATCTTCCCATCATCTGAGAGAGAGAGAGAGAGAGAGAGAGAGAGAGAGAGAGAATCTAAATTCTCAGCATTTCATAACACGAGCTCGTGTGATAACAATGGCATTTCTGCTGCAAATCACATCATCTTGTGATTGAAACAAGCTCCGCTTGTCCTCATGTCAACCTCGCCCATATATGTGACTGAGCCATGAGGGGGAGTCTGAGGACATCTGGGAGGAAGGAGACACGTTCTCATCGTTAGTGTGAATAGGAAGAGAGACACACGGGTGTATCCCATGGAAGAGAGAGATACGGGTGTATCCCATGGAAGAGAGAGATACGGGTGTATCCCATGGAAGAGAGAGATACGGGTGTATCCCATGGAAGAGAGAGATACGGGTGTATCCCATGGAAGAGAGAGATACGGGTGTATCCCATGGAAGAGAGAGATACGGGTGTATCCCATGGAAGAGAGAGATACGGGTGTATCCCATGGAAGAGAGAGATACGGGTGTATCCCATGGAAGAGAGAGACGCGGGTGTATCCCATGGAAGAGAGAGACGCGGGTGTATCCCATGGAAGAGAGAGACGCGGGTGTATCCCATGGAAGAGAGAGATACGGGTGTATCCCATGGAAGAGAGAGACACGGGTGTATCCCATGGAAGAGAGACGCGGGTGTATCCCATGGAAGAGAGAGATACGGGTGTATCCCATGGAAGAGAGAGTTAGGGTGTATCCCATGGAAGAGAGAGATACGGGTGTATCCCATGGAAGAGAGAGATACGGGTGTATCCCATGGAAGAGAGATACGGGTGTATCCCATGGAAGAGAGAGACAGGGGTGTATCCCATGGAAGAGAGAGATACGGGTGTATCCCATGGAAGAGAGAGATACGGGTGTATCCCATGGAAGAGAGAGATACGGGTGTATCCCATGGAAGAGAGAGATACGGGTGTATCCCATGGAAGAGAGAGATACGGGTGTATCCCATGGAAGAGAGAGATACGGGTGTATCCCATGGAAGAGAGAGAGACGGGTGTATCCCATGGAACACGGCATGGAACAGATGAAACACACAGGGAGCTCACTAGGTGGGAATCAGAACAGCAGCCTTACCCCTAACCCTTATCCCTAACCCTTACACCTAACCCTAACCCTTATCCCTAACCCCTAACCCTAACCCTAACCCTTACCCCTATCCCTAACCCTTATCCCTTATCCCTTATCCCTTACCCCTAACCCTAACCCTTATCCCTTATCCCTTACCCCTAACCCTAACCCTAACCCTTATCCCTTATCCCTTACCCCTAACCCTTATCCCTAACCCTTACACCTAACCCTAACCCTTATCCCTAACCCCTAACCCTAACCCTAACCCTTACCCCTATCCCTAACCCTTATCCCTAGAGAGCAACATGCTTCTGGAGGGGGCAGGGCACCATACATGTTTGAGTTGGAGAACTCTGCTCTCTCTCTCTTCTCTCTCTCTCTACCTTGTCTCACTCTATAGGTAAGTCCAGGGCAACCCTGTGCGTTTGAGTTGGAGAACTCTGCTCTCTCTTCTCTCTCTCTCTCGTCTCTCTCTACCTTGTCTCACTCTATAGGTAAGTCCAGGGCAACCCAGCGTGTTTGAGTTGGACGTTTTATTTATTTATTTTGTTCTTTTCCATCTCCTGCCATCGCTCTATATGCTAGCCAATGGCAACACGGTCGTCAGGGTGAGAGAATCTGGGACATATTTAACTCTAGGAGTGTCTTGAGTGCTTTCCTTGATGTGGCCTTAAGGTTAGACCACAATGCAAACCATAAACAAGAATGTTTACCTCATTTTTGTTATTAGAGGTTAGCGCCACAGCAGCCTCACAACCGTGGGATGGTACGCAAGCGCAGTCGTACACTTCTCAGACAGACAGACAGACAGGCAGGCAGGCAGGCAGACAGACAGACAGGCAGACAGACAGACAGACAGACAGACAGACAGACAGACAGACAGACAGACAGACAGACAGAGAGACAGAGACAGACAGAGACAGACAGAGACAGACAGAGACAGACATGCATGTCCGCAGCAGCAGGACATACAGGTGACAGATGCAGTTGAAGAAGTGACAGGTGCTCACCTGCATGGTAGGCTATCGAGCCTCGGCTCCAGCCTGGGTGTCTGTTCTTGGGGTAGTCCTATGAAGGAAAAGGTAAACGCAGTCAATAAAAAAAAAACAATGGAGGGGTGTGTGTGTGTGTGTGGGTGTCTTTTCCAGGTAACAGAAGTTTCCTTGTCTTTCACCATCCCTGCATAAAGCGGCTACAGAGCCCCAGGTGAGGTGATCAAACGAGGTTCCTATGAAAAGGCCCATGGTTGTTCCAGATAACATCTGACGATGAGTCACACTTAATGGGCGCCATCCCAGCCAGGGTGCACCCTGCCCATTAGCCCAGACAACTCAAGTCTTGCCGGGCAGATAAATGTATCCCTACCCTAGTAAATTCACTGAGCTGTGGTTTTAACACAAACCGCTCCAGCTCTTCACTACCCCCCCCGCCTACTTCACTCTTATCTGCTACATGTCTCTGCTGACAGATTATTAAACAGTGTCTGGCCTTTTGCAGCCACCACAGTGAGTCACGTCACTGACGATCCTAGTAGTTAGGGGGGCGGTTTAGCCCAAGGTCACACTTAGGGTTGCAAAGGGGTGGAAAATTTCCGGTAAATTTCCAAAAACTTTCCGTAAATTTACCATGGTAATTTAAGCTCGGGAATTTTTAAAATTGTGATTTTTTTGTAGCCTATTTCACAGCTTTTTTCTAATTTATTCCTGTTAATTCCCATAAATTCCCACTAATTCCCATGGAAAGTTTCCAACTTTGAATATTTCCAGAATTCTGCGACCCTAGTCACACTACACAACTTTCAAGGTTGTCAGGTCACAGTACTGCACATATTTTACGATTGTCTAACTATCTTGAAGTGGTGGCAGGTTTCATGACTGGCGAGAGGGTCACACATTACAAAATGTTCCATGGGGAGGAATCCCCCACAAGTCGGTCTGGTCTCCAAACTACATTTAACAATTTTCCCCTTGGGGAAGTAGGCTAGCTGACAATCTACCCAACTATCTCTCTGAAAACACGTGAGAAGACTGCCCTGTAGATGTTGTTGTGTTGTGTTTTCAAAATAAAAATACATCACAAAAAACACTTGAGAAGTGATGCTTCCAAAAATGGACGAATAAGCTCTAAGTAGGCGAGAATGGCTGAGGAGATGAGCGCAGAGAGAGTTAGAGGTAAATAAATACTTATTATATGTAATAATAGTAGCTGCCTGCTCGTACAGTGGCGTGCCAAGGACATGTTTGTGCTTTGTTGTGGTTACAGATAACTGAAAAGCTTGTGTGTGTGCCAGTTTATTCTTGAGAGAAAATATTATTGTGCCCCCCCCCAGAAAATGATAAGATGACAAGACAAGAAGAAGGTTCTGGAAGCTGCTGGGGCAGCAGAGGACTTTCATTTCACTAGTTTGTCCCAAACAGGTCCAGATATTTAACCTGCTACATGTAGTTGGATGCAACTCATCAGGGACTTTCAGATTGCGTCGTAAACGGTTCACACTAATGATCCATGCTCACAGGAGCGGTTCACACTAACGATCCGAGCGGTTCACACTAATGATCCGTACTCACAGGAGTGGTTCACACTAACGATCCGTACTCACAGGAGTGGTTCACACTAACAATCCGTACTCACAGGAGTGGTTCACACTAACGATCCATACTCACAGGAGTGGTTCACACTAACAATCCGTACTCACAGGAGTGGTTCACACTAACGATCCGTACTCACAGGAGTGGTTCACACTAACAATCCGTACTCACAGGAGTGGTTCACACTAACGATCCGTACTCACAGGAGTGGTTCACACTAACAATCCGTACTCACAGGAGTGGTTCACACTAACGATCCGTACTCACAGGAGTGGTTCACACTAACGATCCGTACTCACAGGAGTGGTTCACACTAACGATCCGTACTCACAGGAGAGGTTCACACTAACGATCCGTGCTCACAGGAGCGGTTCACACTAACGATCCGTACTCACAGGAGCGGTTCACACTAACGATCCGTACTCACAGGAGCGGTTCACACTAACGATCCATGCTAACAGGAGCGGTTCACACTAATGATCCGTGCTCACAGGAGTGGTTCACACTAACGATCCATGCTAACAGGAGCGGTTCACACTAACAATCCGTACTCACGCTACTTGCTACGATTGGCGTCCGAGCTGGGGCTTTTGTTTGCGTATTTTAATTTTTTTTACTAGTCGACAAGTGGGAAATCGTTGTAGTGCAGCTAAAATCATGTAGCGTGACCTTGGGATAGCGGCAAGCATCATTAGCTCATCACTGATGAAACTGCTTTATCCAAACACTGATGCCAGTCTAAGAGCAACATCTCCTAGGAATGGTGTCATCCGAGCTGAGCTCACGGCAGCCCCAGTCTGAGTGCTGGCACTGCTCTCTGTGCTGCGCTGTAACAAAGACATCTAGTGTGGAGCCGTCAGGTAAGAGCCCAGGCCCACTCCCACTGAGGGAGGGGGGCGGGGGGGGGGGGTGCCTGTGTATCAGTGTAAGCCCCTATGACCACAGCTCTACTGGCAGGCTGGTGGAGAGATGAGACAGCGACAGCAAATAGAGATGGTGAGATAGTTGGTGAGATAGAGGAGGTGAGATTCTAAATACAGACTTGGAGAGATGTTGGCGCACGGTAGAGTGTGAGGTGTGAAAAAAGATAACCGAACTGGGAGACGAAGATGAAAGATGAAGGCATGAAAGACGGGGAGATTAGAGATTAGAGTGACGCATCCCAATCGCTCCGTTATCCATTACAGAGCAGTCACAGTTGACGGCTTAACCTGGGTGACGTATGCCTTAGTGAGATGCTTTGTAATGGCTCAGTGCAGCGAGGCCATGAGAGCATGCCTGGCTGGCCCTGGTTGGAGGTGGACAGGCTTTGTCTGCAAGGCCATGAGAGCATGCCAGGCTGGACATGGTTGGAGGTGGACAGGCTCTGCCTGTAAGGCTATGAGAGGATGCCTGGCTGGATCTGGTTGGGGGTGGGCAGGCTTTAACCTCAGGAATGAGAGACTGAAGGATTTACAATGGCCCCCCCAGAACCACAGACTTCTTCAGAAAACAATTCCCGGATTACAATCAGTCAAATGACGGTTGTGTTCTCTGGCCCCGTGTACCCCCAGGGCCCCGCCTGTCTGCTGCACACTGACTATTACATTTAATATGTTGCTGCGCAGACTAACATATGTAGTCCTTGCGAGAATTGTAATCAAATCATCAAATACCTGACACCGTATCTAAAGTATTTAAAAGTAGGAGATCTTATTGACATTAAACGTGCGGATTCCCATGTTGATTAAATCCTGGCTGCCATATCTGGTTCAATGTCTCTGTTGTGGAAATATTCATTTGACAAGTCATCTCTTGCTGACAAGTGGACAAGTTTCCACAATATGGATCATTTCATTTCTCTCATCTTATCAATTATGATGAGACGGCAATGGAATGAGTCTAAATTCATTTGGATATCAACCATACCTTGCCCGAGGAGCGAAACTCTTACTAAACTTTGTTTATAATAATACCTTCCTGTGTGTTGTTAGGATATCAGTTACAGAAAGAGAAAAAGAGGGAGAGAGAGGGGGGGGGGGCAGAGAGACAGAGTGTGTGTGTGTGTGTGTAGGTCAGTGGATGTGGTTGGATGCCTCAGTGTACTAGCATGTTAGCACTATACGTTAGCATGTAAATAGGACAGCTCTCTGCCTCAGTGTACTAGCATGTTAGCACGGTATGTTAGCATGTAAATAGGACAGCTCTCTGCCTCAGTGTACTAGCATGTTAGCACGGTATGTTAGCATGTAAATAGGACAGCTCTCTGCCTCAGTGTACTAGCATGTTAGCACGGTATGTTAGCATGTAAATAGGACAGGTCTCTGCCCTCAGTGTACTAGCATGTTAGCATAGTACATTAGCATGTAAATGGGACAGCTAGTCTTCTCTATGGAAAACCAAACGAGGGGTTCAAATAAGACTATTTATTCTGTTTGCTTTTTCCTTCATGGTCATCCATCACTCACAGTGGAAACAGTGAGGGAAGCAGGGGAGGAAGAGAAGGAGGCGGAGCAGGAGGGGAGGATTTTCAAGGACGGACAAATGACCACCGTTGTTTCATTTTTTTCTTTATAGCGGTGCAATGTCATCCCAGTATTGGCTTCGAATGAGGATAACAGAGGGTGAAAATGATGTTATTTGATTGAACTGTACTGATTATGATGATGATGGCTAGTAGGATGAAGCTTTTACCCTCTGTGCCAGCCCCAGGGTTAGGGTTAGGGTTAGGTGAGGTTCTTACCCTGCGTGCCAGCCCCAGGGTTAGGGTTAGGGTTAGGTGAGGTTCTTACCCTGCGTGCCAGCCCCAGGGTTAGGGTTAGGTGAGGTTCTTACCCTGCGTGCCAGGGTTAGGGTTAGGTGAGGCCAGCCCCAGGGTTAGGGTTAGGTGAGTCTCTTACCCTGCGTGCCAGGATTAGGGTCAGGGTTAGGGTTAGGTGAGGCCAGCCCCAGGGTTAGGGTTAGGTGAGGTTCTTACCCTGCGTGCCAGGGTTAGGGTCAGGGTTAGGGTTGGGTGCGGTTCTTACCCTGCGTGCCAGGGTTAGGGTCAGGGTTAGGGTTAGGGTTGGGTGCGGTTCTTACCCTGCGTGCCAGCCCCAGGGTTAGGGTTAGGTGAGGCCAGGGTTAGGGTTAGGGTCAGGGTTAGGGTTAGGTGCGGTTCTTACCCTTCGTGCCAGCCCCAGGGCGATGTAACACTTCTCTCCTGCGTCGGTGATCTCCAGCTCGTAGTAGTGGCAGCGCGTGCTGAGGGGCCGGCGGGCCTGCGCCAGGCCCACGTCCACGATGCTCTTCCCCTTCCCCACATACTCCAGCAGCTGGGAGGAGAGGAACAGCCATGATACACTCACCTCTGAGCCTCATCTGTCTGCAATATCAATCAATCAAAGCTTTATTTGTATAGCGCATTTCATACCCAGAGGCAACACAATGCGCTTTACAGAGAACAAGGGAGGTGGGCATACGACCCACTCTCTACATATTCCAGAGGGAAGCAAAAAAAACAGTAATCACCCGGGGGCCAGATAAGTGAGCTGTAAAAATTCTTCCCTGACCCCTCTCAACAAGGCGATCGAGTATGACATCACTAAACCAACTCTACACCGTCACATCAGTCTCATACACGAGACACAGCCTGCTCCTCAAGGGAGGTTGGCGGGAACAGAGAGTAGATGTGAAGGTGTCCACGGTTTATAAGTAGCTCAGTTGGTAGAGCGGGTCGTTCAGTGATCGAAGGGTCAGGGGTTCGAATCCCAGCTCCGACTGTCCACATGTCGAAGTGTGCTTGAGCAAGACACCTAACCCCAAATTGCTCCCAATGAGCAGGTTGGCACCTTGCATGGCAGCTACCGCCATTGGTGTGTGAATGTGTGTGTGAATGGGTAAATGAGAGGCCATTGTAAAGCGCTTTGAGTGCCGCTAAGGTGGAAAAGCGCTATATAAGTGCAGTTAATTTACCATTTACCATTTAAGTAGTCATCTATCCATTCAGCTTACACCACAGTGTTCAGACCTCCAGAGATGAGGGTCTCTGATTGCTACCAGACCGGTGGGACAGCGACCACCTGACCTCCCCTGGGCGCCGCAGCCCAACACTGTAATCGTCCAATGAGAACAGTGCTCTCGGGTTGATGCTCTGTGGCTTGTGTTGACAGAGACGGCCGACTGGTCAGGGTTAATAGGGTTAGGGACAATTTCACCTCCGTAACGGACCGTAACAGCATCGCCATCATCCTCCAGATGACCAAACAAGGGAGCCGATAGGTCAAAGGTCATATTCTCTGTGCCATCTCAACGAGACACCACAAAACACACACACACACACACACACACAATTTTCAGTGTGTAAGTGGGCTTCTCCACACAAACGAATGAGCTCATAACCTGGCTGTACTTGCTTGACAGTTAGCTCACTAAGAACCAATAGTTCCTCTAAAACGACCCAGATAAGTCATGGGTACTGACAAGCTTCCAGAGAACCATGGTTCCCACATAAAACAAATACTTGAGAAGGTGGAAAAACTATTATTCTACTAAAAAAAATTGTCATGGTGCTGGCAAGAGGAGGGTTAGTTTGTGTGAGGCTACACCATGGGTGACCTTCTCCTCTGCCCCAAATACAAGGGGGTAGACACGCGCCTACTCCTAACCCTACCCTGTCAACGGAGCGCAAGGGGAAAATATATCATTATTATTACTTTACCTCAACCTGTCAACGCCACCCTTTTCACTTTCCTCTCCATAAATTAAAGACTTAACACTCTCTGCATCCCTGTAGCTCCTTCTCTTACCCTCCTCTCTCCCTCTCTTCCCTTCCTCTCTCCCTCCCTTTCCTCCTCCCTCTCTTCTCTCTCTCCCTCCCTCCCTCTCTTCTCTCTCTCCCTCCCTCTCTCTCCCTCCCTCCCTCCCTCTCAGCAAACCCCTGACTTTCACCTCTCATCCAAAGAAAAAACAATTCTACTGTATAATAACTTTTTACTGTTCTGCTTTCAAAGTCGTTCTTTCCTCGTATCACTCATCATCCTGGCTTCTTTGATGAGCAGAGATGACTGCTTGTTGTCTGATGCTGAGTAACAGAAGAGGTGTGTGTGTGGGTGGGGGGTGTGTGTGTGTGTGGGGGGGGGGGAGGTCACTGATTTACTGGCCCTCCCTGTAGCCATCAGCGGGATCCGGTGGGTGTGATGACAGAACCTTAAATCTCTCACTCTGATCCTCATTATGGGTAGGTAAGGGGTGTGGGTGTGTGTGTGTGTGTGTGTGTGTTTAGTAGGGGCAGAAGGGTTCTGCTAATGATGGGTAAGGATGTATTTGTTGACTTGCTGCCCTGACAACAGTTGAAGTAAGAGGGGCGAGCAGGGGTCATGTTTTTGATGTATTTGTCCCTAACCCCTAACCCCTAACCTCTAACCCCTAACCCTAACATGGAACTCCTTTACTGATGGGATTCGTCTCCTTGCTCAATCCTTCTTTAACATCCACTGTGTTCCATTTGCATAGTTTTTCCAACAAATATTTTGAACCAACCACACCGCTTCACAATTAAAAACCAAAAAAGTAACTTGCGAAATGAGACAATAAATGGCATATATAAGCTACACAACGGCCAATCACCGTGACAAACACATATAATAGGCCTAATATTATAATATAATGACCGGAATTTCTAACGGAAACCGGAAACTTATGACAAAGCAAACTGTTTAGGTTATATTATATTTAACCTGAGAAATCTGTCATTTTTGATCAGACTATGCACTTTGACAAGCACATTAAGTCCCTGACCGGTACACGTTCTTTCCACCTAAGAAACATTGCAAAACAAGACCTATTGTATCTCACTCTGATACAATGAAATGATTATCCATGCCTTTGTCTCATCACGCCTGGATTATTGTAATCCTCTTTTTACGTGCCTCTGCAAAGCATCCTGGGACAGCCTCCAGCTGGTCCAGCAAAGCATCCTGGGACCGCCTCCAGCTGGTCCAGCAAAGCATCCTGGGACAGCCTCCAGCTGGTCCAGCAAAGCATCCTGGGACCGCCTCCAGCTGGTCCAGCAAAGCATCCTGGGACCGCCTCCAGCTGGTCCAGCAAAGCATCCTGGGACCGCCTCCAGCTGGTCCAGCAAAGCATCCTGGGACCGCCTCCAGCTGGTCCAGCAAAGCATCCTGGGACCGCCTCCAGCTGGTCCAGCAAAGCATCCTGGGACCGCCTCCAGCTGGTCCAGCAAAGCATCCTGGGACCGCCTCCAGCTGGTCCAGCAAAGCATCCTGGGACCGCCTCCAGCTGGTCCAGCAAAGCATCCTGGGACCGCCTCCAGCTGGTCCAGAATGCCGCCGCCAGGCTGTTGACCCGGTCCAGTAGGACTTCTCATATTACTCCTATCCTGGCCTCCTTGCACTGGCTTCCAGATCATTTTAGGATCCTGTTCAAGGTTCTTGTAATTACATATAGAACCCTGCATGGTCAGGTCTGTATATCTGTCTGACCTGCTCCATGTACATGCTCCCAGCAGGTCACTGAGGTCAGCTGACCAGGCTCTGCTGGTTGTCCCTTGCACCGGGCTTAAAGTCGCAATGAAATGAAAAAAGCATTCTGTCCCATTTTGGTTCACATAATTGGTCATAGTGTTCAACTATTCAACGATGTATGCAAAAAATTTTACAAAATTCTACTTTTGTTGTAATCTTATATCAAAGTATATAATTTCTTACTTCCTGGAAAACGGTCACGTGCAATGACGACAACAGGTACCTTAGATTTTAGGCCAATAATCTCACGACATCCACCCGTCCATCAACGCTATCCTTCTATCAAATCTGTCTAAAGTTCTTAAAACCCGTCCACTTGTCAATGTTGCAATCAAATTCCTCTAAACATATGTCCCACCCTCATAGCTTGTTTGCGTCGTAAATACGTCAAACTACGGAAGTTAGATGATCTCAAACGTTCGTTTCAGTGCAACTTTAAGACCAGAGGTGACAGAGCCTTTGAGTCTGTGACACCTAGATTGTGGAACGCTCTTCCTCAGGACTTGAGAGCTGCGGCCTCTGTGGGAATATTTAAGAAGCAGCTAAAGAAGCTTCTGTTTAGACAGGCGTTTGTTTAATTCATTTGACTGTATGTTTATGGCTGTTGTCCTGTTTCCTGTGTTTAATTTTGTTGATTCTTTGTATGCATTTTAACCTGTGTGAAGCACTTTGTGAGTCCTCTCTGTGAGAAGTGCTATATAAATAAAATGTACTTACTTACTGTATATGACAAGGTAAATACAGTTAATATAAATTCCCCCCAAACCCTGTTAATTCCAATGAATTACCATTAATTCCCGTTAATTCCCATGAAAACGTTCAAATTTGAATATTCCCGGAATTTTGCAACCGTCGTGCGGACGATCGTCACATTTCTATTACGATGTATCAGACGTGGTGTAAGAAAGCTCATTTTTAAACCAGCAAAAATCTGCTCTTTCTCATACATGGGGGGGGGATAAAACAATATCCCTGTCTGTTTTTCTTTCCCGTGTGTTTGTGCAGAGTCGTCTCTGAGCGTAAGTGCAGGTAACACCTGCCCTGTCCGGGTTTCTGACGAGCTGCCATAAATCTGTCTGTCTGTCGTGTCTGTTGAGGCGTCAGCCTGACAGAGCCTCGCTGTCCCTGGTGAACGCCCAGCCATTACCAGAGCCAATAAGCTCCTCCCCTGGGCAGGTGTGGGGCAGAGCGGCCTCTGAGGAGACGGCCTGGCAGGCAGCAGCGATGCGGGGCCTGGCTCGGTGCTAAGCCCCTCGGGCAGTGTGTTTCCGACACACACGCGCACACACACACGCACACACACAGACACAGACACACACACACACATCACACACACACACACAATCTCCCTGGGCTGCACACCACTGCACTGCAGACATGTGGGAGAGACGGTTTCATCATCCGTCCCAGAACCCCATGGGGCAGCGTGGTGTCGACAGCGTCATGGTATCCGTCCCAGAACCCCATGGGGCAGCGTGGTGTCGACAGCGTCATGGTACAGTATGTCACCACCTTTTAATACAATAACGCTTTTAAACAGCTTAAGGCTCCATTAAGGCCTAAAGACCCGGTTTGAAGCTCCGCTGGAGACAACACACACACACACACACACACACACACACACACACACACACACACACACAATGAGCACACTCACAACAACACACATACACACATACACAATGAGCACACTCACAACAACACACACACACACACACACACACATACACAATGAGCACACTCACAACAACACACATACACAATGAGCACACTCACAACAACACACACACACAATGAGCACACTCACATCAACACACATACACAATGAGCACACTCACAACAACACACATACACAATGAGCACACTCACAACTACACACACACACAATGAGCACACTCACAACTACACACACACACAATGAGCACACTCACAACTACACACATACACAATGAGCACAGTCACAACACACATGCACAAAGCATAATGAGCACACTCACAAGCTCACAGCCTACGCACAAGCACATCAAATAAATGTACACTCTTATGATAGTTCTATTTAGTGGATTGTTGCACAGGGTATTATTGTGTCATTGTATTACTGGTGACTGTGAACTGTATATTACTGTATCCTTACTGGTGACCTAGTGCTGGGTTTAAAAAATCGATTCATCGATTCTGAATCAAATGATTCCGAATCGATTCATGAATCCCAAAATCGATTTTATTTTATGAATGAATGAATAAATTATTGTATTTAATGAATGAATGAATAAATGAAGGCATGAATAGTTCATTAATTAATTCAATGATTCATTCATTCATTCATTTTTGAGAATCAGTATAGATACCCAGCCCTAGTATTGATGTGTTGCATAACTTGGCAGTCGTGTAATTAAGGTTACAGCTAAAAAAAACAAAACAGGTTTTAGTAACACTAACCGAATCGATATTGAATCGAATCGTGATAATCGATTCTGAACCTTGTGAATCGGAATCGAATCTTGAAATTCGACTCGATACCCAGCCCTACTGGTGAGTGACAGATACACCAGCCTTTGTATTTGTTCCTTCCAGACCCCACCCATGCCTCCCTGTACACCGACTTTCTAGAAACTACCAAGAGTTTCCTGCCTCCACGCTTACTACTTTCAATAAACCTTACAAAAGAAAATTCAATTTCAATAACTTTTTCATGCACTCCCACTAAAATTCTCAAGGATTTACAATCTGTCTTGTTTGAAAGGCAAATATTGAAGACTGAACAATAGCTATGCACTGAAAATGGATTTGGATGGAATGTCCCCTTTAAGAGACTTGAGACAGACAGACAGACAGACAGACAGACAGACAGACAGACAGACAGACAGACAGACAGAGAGGAGATACTAGGCTGTCTGTTCGACCGCAAATTGATATTTGTTGTGTTAATGTCTCTACTATCCTATGGTGAGAGATTTTCCAGTATGTAGCCTAAATGAGCCGCTAGACACTCTGACTTTGCGCAAATTGTTGGCAGCTGAAACAGGTTGCTAATGAAACAAGCCCAAGGCAAACTAAATGCATGGTAGTCATAATAAATAATGATATCTCTAGCAAACTAAATGCATGGTAGTCATAATAAATAATGATAATTCTAGCTGTTTGACCAAGTCACGGTTTTCGTATTAAGAGGAGAGAGAACAAAAAAGGAATCCAACCAGCTAGATTCTACTCGCTCTGGTAAATAAACAAATTCAGTCACACTGGACAGAGAAGTGGTCGCTATTTAGTGACCATTAGCAACCAATTTAGTCGCACTCTGGATCCCTGGACAGAGAGATGGACTTTTTCCACATACTTTCGTATCTGTCTGGCAGGGATATTTGGTGAACATTTCCTGAAAAGTCTAATCATATACTCCACAACAATTTCACATGATGTGGAGATTTGGGGCACACAGCTCTAAGATCCCATGCCAGCGTCCATTTTCACTTCCCCCAGCCTAAACCTGCCCTGGGATTCTTGGCAGCTTCCTCCACGTAGGGAGTGTGTGTGAGTGTGAGGGGTAAGGGGCTGGACCCGTGGTGGTGAAGGCAGTGGGCTGGTATGGGTGGGAGGGGGCTGGTATGGGTGGGAGGCTGGATGATGGACAGGGCTGGACCCGTGGTGGTGAAGGCAGTGGGCTGGTGTGGGTGGGTGGGGGCTGGTATGGGTGGGAGGGGGCTGGTATGGGTGGGAGGGGGCTGGTATGGGTGGGGGGGGGCTGGTATGGGTGGGAGGGGGCTGGTATGGGTGGGAGGGGGCTAGTAGGGGATGGGTGGGAGTCTGGATGATGGACAGGGCTGGGCCTGTCGTGGTGAAGGCAGTGGGCTGGTAGGGGTGGGTGGGGGCTGGTATGGGTGGGAGGGGCTGGTATGGGTGGGTGGGGGCTGGTATGGGTGGGAGGGGGCTGGTATGGGTGGGAGGGGCTGGTATGGGTGGGTGGGGGCTGGTATGGGTGGGAGGGGGCTGGTATGGGTGGGAGGCTGGATGATGGACAGGGCTGGGCCTGTCGTGGTGAAGGCAGTGGGCTGGTTTGGGTGGGAGGGGGCTGGTATGGGTGGGAGGGGGCTGGTATGGGTGGGAGGCTGGATGATGGACAGGGCTGGGCCTGTCGTGGTGAAGGCAGTGGGCTGGTATGGGTGGGTGGCTGGATGATGGACAGGGTTTCTGGGCGTTGTCCTGACACGGAAGCAGGACAGGGGCGTATTTGTGGAAGTCAGGGGCAATTAAAAGTGAAGGAGGTATGCAGGTTAGCCGTGCCTGCCCCTCGGCCATTCAGCTGCACTCACTCACCCCCCCCCCCCCCCACCTCCCCTCCACCCCCCAACCCCAAGTCAGACACAGGGCTCTCAGTCTCATGGCTACCTCCAGACAGACCCCCCATCCCCCTACCACACGTACATACTATACACACACACTATAGGGGAGGGGGGACCAACACACACTCATACTGTACGCACACTTCCCTTCATCATAAATCTACATCAGAACTAAGAGAGAGACTACAGAGAAAAGGAAAGACGTTGCTGAAGTCGCTGGTGTGTATGAGACCCCCCGCAAACCCCCTAGCTCCTAACCCCCACCTCCTTCACACTCCCGGCTCCACCGTAAC
Source organism: Borostomias antarcticus (assembly GCF_949987555.1). NCBI lineage: Eukaryota > Metazoa > Chordata > Actinopteri > Stomiiformes > Stomiidae > Borostomias > Borostomias antarcticus. The sequence continues at coordinate 1,713,760 of NC_140240.1, read as the reverse complement.
CTGTGGCCAATATCAAGCGCACCCAAACACAACCGAAACTGATGTCGTATTCCTTTGGCAGTTGGACAGAATCGAGCACGTAGTCATGCATCTGTCTACTTCCTCCCTCCTGAACAATGAAAGTACAGTTACTGTACGGCAGGTCTGACACAACGCTGCCCATCTCTACGTGACTCGAGACACGTCTCATCTCATTCCAATAATGAACAAAAAAAACTTGCTGTGGAAAACAAGAAACTCACAGCTGCTCCACAAACGGTCTAATCTTCCGATCTTCAGCGTGAGGTGAGTGGTTATAAATAGCGCCATGTGTGGAGCGAGGGCAGGTTTTCTGTCCTGTGTTGTGGTGAACCCACCCTGTGTCCCCGCATGATCTGCTCCACTGACCCCTGTCCAACCGCTGTGGGTAAGTGTATCTGTGCATTTGAACGCAGATCTAAAGACCCCAAACAAACAGAGCTGGACACCACCTGGTCTCAGAGTCAGGTCCCTGAACACCAGGCCTCATGTTAGGAAGATAGATCAGAACAGCAGGCCTCATGTTAGGAAGAGAGATCAGAACAGCAGGCCTCATGTTAGGAAGAGAGATCAGAACAGCAGGCCTCATGTTAGGAAGAGAGAACAGAACACCAGGCCTCATATGATAGGAAGAGAGATCAGAACAGCAGGCCTCATGTTAGGAAGATAGATCAGAACAGCAGGCCTCATGTTAGGAAGAGAGATCAGAACAGCAGGCCTCATGTTAGGAAGAGAGATCAGAACAGCAGGCCTCATGTTAGGAAGAGAGATCAGAACAGCAGGCCTCATGTTAGGAAGAGAGATCAGAACAGCAGGCCTCATGTTAGGAAGAGAGAACAGAACAGCAGGCCTCATGTTAGGAAGAGAGATCAGAACAGCAGGCCTCATGTTAGGAAGAGAGACCAGAACAGCAGGCCTCATGTTAGGAAGAGAGACCAGAACAGCAGGCCTCATGTTAGGAAGAGAGATCAGAACAGCAGGCCTCATGTTAGGAAGAGAGATCAGAACAGCAGGCCTCGTGTTAGGAAGAGAGATCAGAACAGCAGGCCTCATGTTAGGAAGAGAGATGAGAACAGCAGGCCTCATGTTAGGAAGAGAGATCAGAACAGCAGGCCTCATGTTAGGAAGAGAGATCAGAACAGCAGGCCTCATGATAGGAAGAGAGATCAGAACAGCAGGCCTCATGATAGGAAGAGAGATCAGAACAGCAGGCCTTATGTTAGGAAGATAGATCAGAACAGCAGGCCTCATGTTAGGAAGAGAGATCAGAACAGCAGGCCTCATGTTAGGAAGAGAGATCAGAACAGCAGGCCTCATGTTAGGAAGAGAGATCAGAACAGCAGGCCTCATGTTAGGAAGAGAGATCAGAACAGCAGGCCTCATGTTAGGAAGAGAGATCAGAACAGCAGGCCTCATGTTAGGAAGAGAGATCAGAACAGCAGGCCTCATGTTAGGAAGAGAGATCAGAACAGCAGGCCTCATGTTAGGAAGATAGATCAGAACAGCAGGCCTCATGTTAGGAAGAGAGATCAGAACAGCAGGCCTCATGTTAGGAAGAGAGACCTGGAACACTGGAAGACACTGTTCCTGGACCAATCAGAAGACACTGCTCCTGGACCAATCAGAAGACATTGTTCCTGGACCAATCAGGAAGCGCTGTGGTTTTCTCTGACTGTATGCATCCAATTAGGCCTGGAGTTGCCAGGAAACCAATGCTGGTATTTATAACAGCCATGCAAACACCATCAATCACCAGTGAATTAAAGGAGTAGTAGAGGGAAAATGCATGTTTAGCCCTGTTTTAAAGGAGTAGTAGAGGGAAAATGCATGTTTAGCCCTGTTTTAAGGTTACTTATGATCATATACAATGGTGCAGATCAAAACGTTGACAAAACTAGCACTTTTGAGAAAGTCTGATAATTGCTCTACCACCGTTTAGGTCAGACAATGGATGTGGATGGGCACCTTGAAAAATCTTTCAAAAACATGTTAAACTCTCGATTTCAAAGACAAGAAACTCATATGTGAAAATATGTTGAAAAACTACAATCACAATAAAACAAATTCAGATTCTGATTGAAAATGTGAACTATAAGAAAACATGCAAACAATGTGCCTGATAGTCAGGCTGTTGTCATTTTTACATTAAAGCAAAATCTCTAAAGAGAGCATTCCAAGCCCAAGAGCCCCGTCTGTCACCTAAAGACCATGTGGTCCTCTACAGGTGTGCTGTTCCCAGGTGTGCTGGGGAGATACACGAATCCTGCCTGCCCACAACCAGCAGAGCCTGCAGCAAACATACCAGCACCACCAGGTCTCTGCCCACAACCAGCAGAGCCTGCAGCAAACATACCAGCACCACCAGGTCTCTGCTCACAACCAGCAGAGCCTGCAGCAAACATACCAGCACCACCGAGTCTCTGCCCACAACCAGCAGAGCCTGCAGCAAACATACCAGCACCACCGAGTCTCTGCCCACAACCAGCAGAGCCTGCAGCAAACATACCAGCACCACCAGGTCCCTGCCCACAACCAGCAGAGCCTGCAGCAAACATACCAGCACCACCGAGTCTCTGCCCACAACCAGCAGAGCCTGCAGCAAACATACCAGCACCACCGAGTCTCTGCTCACAACCAGCAGAGCCTGCAGCAAACATACCAGCACCACCAGGTCTCTGCTCACAACCAGCAGAGCCTGCAGCAAACATACCAGCACCACCAGGTCTCTGCTCACAACCAGCAGAGCCTGCAGCAAACATACCAGCACCACCGAGTCCCTGCTCACAACCAGCAGAGCCTGCAGCAAACATACCAGCACCACCAGGTCTCTGCTCACAACCAGCAGAGCCTGCAGCAAACATACCAGCACCACCAGGTCCCTGCTCACAACCAGCAGAGCCTGCAGCAAACATACCAGCACCACCAGGTCTCTGCCCACAACCAGCAGAGCCTGCAGCAAACATACCAGCACCACCAGGTCTCTGCCCACAACCAGCAGAGCCTGCAGCAAACATACCAGCACCACCGAGTCCCTGCTCACAACCAGCAGAGCCTGCAGCAAACATACCAGCACCACCGAGTCTCTGCTCACAGTTACCAACACAGACATCAACACTGGAACCCAGGGAGGACGAGACATCCATCCAAAAACATCTCTAAAACAAACACTCTCTCTGTCTCTTTGCTTCCTAGGATAGAGGCACAAGCCATGTTTCCATCCACTTCTCAATCGAATTGTGTGAGGGTCGCTAAAAATATGAATGCGAATAAAGCCGGTGAACGTGCGTTTCCGTCTAGAGCTTTAAATCGGATAAAGCATTTATCAAAAAAGACTTTTACCGAACAAGAGAAAATCCGATGAGATCGACAGTACACACTTTTTGTTGATTTTCATGATTTTTAATCGAATTTTACTGTTTCCATAAGGCATTTTTAATTCGATATAACTTAATTCGCATAAAATGTGAGGATGGAAACATGGCTACTGTTATGTAACCATGTAACTACTCTGTAAGTGACTGAGTGTGTAACCGAGTGAAACAGAGTCCTTGTGAGTCCTGAGTACATAGCGAGTTGTTGGTTAAACTCACTCCACTAGTTTAAATGCCATACGCCCACGCCAACGAAGAGCTATCTTTTCATCGGTGTAGCTGGTTAAAACAGTGTCTGTCCAAAAGGAGATCCGGGTTCGAACCCCACCTCTGGGCAAGCATAAACGTATGGGCAGCATAAACGCATGGGCAGTAGAAACATATGGGCAGCATAAACGCATGGGCAGTAGAAACGCATGGGCTACACGTGGGTAGTGTGTTATTTCTTCTTCTCAAAGCCTTACCGTGCCAGTGACCCTGACATCGTGCAGACGGCCCCACTCATCCTCATGGCTGTCCACCATCATCAGTCCGTCCTCCTCCTCCGTCCCCCACTCTGCCTGCAGGTCTAGCTGCACCTCCTCCCCCAGCGAGTGCATTCCCACGGCGGGGTAGAGAGCGTCCGGAGACCCCGGGACCACCACCGTACCCACCTGGACACAAACACAAATACTGCTTTCAAACAGGTGGGCCAACCTATAGGTCTGGACTACAAAGGTGTTCATACAAACGTGCCAATATCAAAGTGAGGTGATTTCTTGAGTTTGCGTGTGTGTGTGTGTGTGTGTGTGTGCGTGTGCGTGTGTAGTAGTACAACGAGAGTGGGTCAATAAGGATTCGTACTTCTTTGCCGTTCTTGGTGAAGAACACGGTTGTCTGTCCGTTCTCTAACGACTCCAGGAAAATCCCACAGCCTATCCGGTCGCCACGGTGACATTTCGGCCCAAACTGCTGTCCGACAGTGTTGCCGTTATAAAGCCTGTAAAACAGCAGAGGGTGAGGTTGTTGTTGTTATACAGCCTGTAAAACAGCAGAGGGTGAGGTTGTTGTTGTTGTTGTTGTTATACAGCCTGTAAAACAGCAGAGGGTGAGGTTGTTGTTGTTATACAGCCTGTAAAACAGCAGTGAGCGGGTCGTTCAATGATCGAAGGGTCAGTGGTTCGAATCCCAGCTCCGACTGTCCACATGTCGAAGTGTCCTTGAGCAAGACACCTAACCCCAAATTGCTCCCAATGAGCAGGTTAGCACCTTGCATGGCAGCTACCGCCATTGGTGTGTGAATGTGTGTGTGTATGGGTGAATGAGAGGCCATTGTAAAGCGCTTTGAGTGCTGCTAAGGTGGAAAAGCGCTATATAAGTGCAGTCCATTTACAATTGAATATACAGAACATGTAGAGTGGGTTTCAACTCTTGTTAGCACAGGGGCACAACACCTACTTGCCGTCATCAGCATGGTAAGCCACGGAGTGTGGGAGCCAGCCGGGCTGGTGGTCCAGCTTGTAGTACAGAGGCACCAGGCCAACAGCTATCATCCCCCGCACTCCGGTATCAACGATGGTCACCTGAAAACACGGCAGAGCATCATCGTGGTGGTCGACAGTCAGAGAAACATCCTTCTAAATGTAGAATAGGAAAAAGGTCCCCCTTCATATTTCCTTGCGGGGGTGGCAGACACCTGTGACTGAAGTACACACTTCACTACTAATGGCGATTAATTATGACATCATCCCCGGGGAGGGGCTAATCCTGGATGAAGTGCAATCAGAACACTGACAGGTCTGGAGCTGGGAGAAGGGAAACCATTTTGTCTTTCTCCATGACCTCACTGCCAGTCCCTGGAGTGTCTCGCTGTTCTGTTCTGTTGTCATTCTGTCACATGTCCTACGTATCCTGGGATGTAGAGCAGGGGTTTGGGCAAGGTAGGATGGATGGATGAACGGGTTAACCTCACCTACCTGATCCGGAAACATGTGCTGAGGAATTTACTTATAGGTGGCCGGTTTTAAACGCTCCCTTTACAAAAATGGTCAAAGCCTCAAAAGCCAAAGCCGCTTAATGCTAAATACAAGCAGGGTGGACAAAGCTACATGTGTTGTTACTGTACATGATTGATGAATGACATCAGTGTTTTGGCAATGAGTCATGAAAGATTAGATAATTTAAGACAATGAGTCATGAAAGATTAGATAATTTAAGACAATGTGTCAAAAATAGAAAAGCCAAATAAAAAGGGGGGAAATAACTACAGTGTGTGTTTCATAAACATGGTGGTGTTTTATTCATGTTAAGGTGTGTCATTCCTTAAAAGTGGAATATGATTTCCCTTGCATGACAGTTAAAGAAGGCGTAGGCATGCAGTGAGACGCTTACGGTGTCTGGCCAGCCCAATCAATCCTCCAACGCCAAAGACCGGCTCAGGACTCCTTCTCTCTACCTCCAGACCAGGAATACCATCATGAGGCCAATACTACCCAGCAGCCTCTCCCTATCCCTCATGTCCGGCCAAGGCCTCCTTTCCTGTGCTTTCCCAAAACCCAGGACTTCTTTTATGAGCCTGCTGTCTTTATGATTTAGTCTGGAGGGAGCGGTATTTTAAAAAAGCTACTGATGAACTGAGGGGTTATGTTACACGCCACAGTCTTTGCAACTGTAAAAATACAATGTTTGATCCATTTGTCAGATAATTTGTTCAAATGTGAGTGGGATCCAAAGAAAACATTCTTTAGGCTGGTCTCTGCGAACTATTTTTACTTGAACATGTCAGCTAAATTTAGCAGCTGCGCAGCCCTTTGAGGACAGAGCAGCTAATGAAGAGGGTGTGACTTGTGATGGAATCAGGCGCATGATGGTCTTGAACCAACGGTCTTTAACTGTCAGAAATCACACAGGCCATCGAGACTAGGGACGGGGATCAAAACACCGGTCCAAAAGGACCCGGTTCCAAATTTCTCAAGACCCGGTAATCAATAAGGTCGGAGCTTATCAGGTCTGCTATCGAGCCTACAGCCGAGTGACCATTTTAACCGGGACAATCAAAAGTGTAGGCTGGGCTACTGCACGTTCATGCAAGCGCACAAGTAGACATATAGAATTCTCAAGCACCAAAACCAGGAGTTTTCATTCAGAATGATACAAGTATTTCAGTTTCAGCATCATGCACAGCTTCCCAGCAAGCAATTGGTCTGCACACACTCGGCTACACTTTTAGTCTTGTAGGTAGGAATGCCGACGTAAAAATCATATTAACTTGATAAATGTCATGTGAACACTGTTAACAAGCATCACATTATGTTGTGGTTAAAACCAGTGAATGTTGAAAATGAGTGTTCTACAGATATTTCTCGGTACAACCGGCTTGACACGGGCAGTCGGGACGTCTGGTCACCCACATTATACATCCTGTCCGATCGTGGTGCACAAACATATGATTGATAAAGTTTTTGAATTCAATTGAATTGCATGCCAACCGCTGTTAATTTTATTGCCTTGCACACTCGTTCACAAGTTTGCTTGTTGAGAAAATGGCCGAGCGTGCAAAACGGTCAAGTGCTTGCAAAACCAGTTCTGTTAAACATGTATTGCCGTCCGTCTCGTTTTTCCCATAGAAAAGTATGGATAGTGGTATCAATAATGACCCGGATCATTAAGCAGACTCGATAACGGTATCAATATCAATACAAATTAATGATCCCCATCCCTAAACAAATACAAATAAAGCTTTGATTGATTGATTGATTGATAAACGAGACTGAGGTAGCAAGAGAGGATTCTGGGAGCCACTGTTACACAACAGTGTCACATTTGGGAAACTGAAATCCAGATAAAAGTATAGTACTGTGTCATGTAAAACAATTAACATAAATCACATGAATTAAGATGAACCACAAAGTTGTGGACACCTACAACAATCCTGTATAATTAATGACCTTACCTCAAAATAGCTGTTTCCTTTTGATAGCGGCCTAGGGGCCACATAGCACCCAACTTCATCAGAGTTGCCTTGGTAACTATATGTGAAAGAACAGTGTTTTAATTGATCTGTATGCAACCATAGTTATTTCAGGAATTTCTAGGTCAAAACCACAAGATGCTGCTGACAGGACAGAGAGGAGAGGGTTCTGAGGGTGTGAATGATTCCTCAAAAATATTTCCTTGAATGTGTACTCGTTCACTTGTCTCAGATATGAGGTGACTGCATGGGTACATTCTGTCCTCGTATTAACGCTAGGGTAAGGTGAGGTTAGGGCTAGGTTAGGCTAAGGTGAGGTTAGGGCTAGGTTAGGCTAAGGTGAGGTTAGGGTTAGGGCTAGGTTAGGCTAAGGTGAGGTTAGGGTTAGGGCTAGGTCAGGCTAAAGTGAGGTTAGGGCTAGGGCTAGGTTAGGCTAAGGTGAGGTTAGGGTTAGGGCTAGGTTAGGCTAAGGTAAAGTTAGGGTTAGGGCTAGGTTAGGCTAAGGAGAGGTTAGGGTTAGGGTTAGGTTAGGGCTAGGTTAGGCTAAGGTGAGGTTAGGGTTAGGGCTAGGTTAGGGCTAGGTTAGGCTAAGGAGAGGTTAGGGTTGGGGCTAGGTTAGGGTTAGGGCTAGGTTAGGGTTAGGGCTAGGTTAGGCTAAGGTGAGGTTAGGGTTAGGGCTAGGTTAGGCTAAGGTGAGGTTAGGGTTAGGGCTAGGTTAGGCTAAGGTGAGGTTAGGGCTAGGTTAGGCTAAGGTGAGGTTAGGGTTAGGGCTAGGTTAGGCTAAGGTGAGGTTAGGGTTAGGGCTAGGTTAGGCTAAGGTGAGGTTAGGGTTAGGGCTAGGTTAGGGCTAGGTTAGGCTAAGGTGAGGTTAGGGTTAGGGCTAGGTTAGGCTAAGGTGAGGTTAGGGTTAGGGCTAGGTTAGGGCTAGGTTAGGCTAAGGTGAGGTTAGGGTTAGGGCTAGGTTAGGCTAAGGAGAGGTTAGGGTTAGGGCTAGGTTAGGGCTAGGTTAAGCCTAGGTTAGGGCTAGGTTAGGGCTAGGTTAGGGCTAGGTTAGGGTTAGGGCTAGGTTAGGTTAGGGCTAGGTTAGGGTTAGGGCTAGGTTAGGTTAGGGCAAGGTTAGGGCTAGGTTAGGTTAGGTTAGGGCTAGGTTAGGGTTAGGGCTAGGTTAGGCTAAGGTGAGGTTAGGGCTAGGTTAGTCTAAGGTGAGGTTAGGGTTAGGTTAGGGTTAGGTTAGGCTAAGGTGAGGTTAGGGTTAGGGCTAGGTTAGGCTAAGGTGAGGTTAGGGCTAGGTTAGTCTAAGGTGAGGTTAGGGCTAGGTTAGGTTAGGGTTAGGGCTAGGTTAGGGTTAGGTTAGGGTTAGGGCTAGGTTAGTCTAAGGTGAGGTTAGGGTTGGGGCTAGGTTAGGCTTAGGTGAGGTTAGGGTTAGGGCTAGGTTAGGGCTAGGTTAGGGTTAGGGCTAGGTTAGTCTAAGGTGAGGTTAGGGTTGGGGCTAGGTTAGGCTTAGGTGAGGTTAGGGTTAGGGCTAGGTTAGGGTTAGGGCTAGGTTAGGGTTAGGTTAGGGTTAGGTGTCCCCTCACCTGAGCACGTCCCCGTGTCTGAGCATCCTCTTGAAGCGCTCCCGGTACCGGACGGCCCGCACCTCCCGGATCTCCCGGATCCTCCTCCTCCAGTTCAGGAAGCGGTAGTGGAGGTTGATGTCGTCCATTACCTCGCTAGCTAGCTGCCTAGCTAACTAACTAACACGCAAGAACGAACAATTATGTGTTAAACTACTTTTTAACACACCTTACAGCTATAATATGAAGAATGGCTGATTGTTTATTGTAATGGAAAAAGACAAATTCAACAACCTGAGTGCCAAAACTAGCTAATGCTAACTAGCTAGCTAGCTAACGATATCACTAATATCATCTGTCATTTGAATTTTGCTCGACTAGCTATTCGTAAGAACACAACAGCACACAGAGACCACGATTACAATCATTAAAAACCCATATACCGAAAGTTACCCACCGTATATTTGGGCAACTGTCTGAATTTGTAGCCACATTCGGTCGTTGTTGTTGACAGATGTCTAGTTTGCGACCTCACTGTAAACAACAACCCGCAGAGGGGAATGGCGCTTGTTAATGACATCATGTTACAATCACGCCGCGTCATTTTTTTCCCCAACCAACTTCTGCCATAACCACGCCCCCGCGAGTTTTCATTGGACAACCCTAACCCTAACCCTATCCCTATCCCTAACCCTAACCCTATCCCTATCCCTATCCCTAACCCTAACCCTAACCCTAACCCTAACCCTAACCCTAACCCAATGAAAACTCGCGGGGGCGTGGTTATGGCAGAAGTTTGTTGGTAAAAAAATCACGCCCACGCCAGACTGAGCCAATCCGGGCACTCCGGCCAATACAACTTTTTTTAACTTTATTAGGCATTAACGTTATGCTTTTAACATTTTTGTGTTTACAGATAACAGTCCATTGTTGAAATATACATCTAACGTGATGTTGGTGGTGATGTGATCGTAGGCTACCAGAGACAGTGAATTTATAAATGTCAATTATTTTTAGGGTTCGAATGGTCGAAGGGTGAATGAACCAATTGACTATGTATGTTAGTTCTGGCACATTGCTTGGAATATTTTTGACTATGAAACATGGGAATTGAACACCTTTCTAGGCCATGTATTTGGAACATAAGACAGTCAGCCAGCAAATGTTGCTTGCAGTTATGTAGACAATTGGTTGCCAGATTGGCTACAGCTTCAAATAGCAGCTCTGATAGCCTAAGTCCTTTTAGGAAGGTGGTCTCCCCACGTACACCCGCATTCTAGTCCAATATGACACACACATGGAGGAATGTATTTCCTGTGATGGAAGAATTAATCACAGATCTCGGCCTTAGTCATCTTCCGGTTGAATGGAGCGGCTGCACCCTTTCAGTTTGATCAAAGTCTCATGGGTTTTATGTTTTTTTGTGTGTTTTTTTTACATTAGTCATTTTTTAAAAATTTCATCATGCACTGTCACGTGAACTCTTTTATGCTCATTATTTGTAATTCTAATCTACGTCATGGCAACTGCACGTGCAAAATTCATATGGGGCATTCAGCTATGGGTGTGGCATTCAGCTACCTGCTTTATGTAGGCCGCATTCCAATGTATCTGACTGTCACAAAGACTAAAGGGAGGTGAAAGCAGTATAAAGACTGATGCAAGGTTTCACACAGATTACTATGTCAGCTGCCCAATATCACAACACAGCAGCCTCCCATGCACAGCAGTTCACTTTCCGATCCAGCCACTTCCTTCTGGTCGGAGAGACACCCCAAAATCAGAACAAAAAGTAATGTATTAGTATGGCAATAACTCACAACGTGCACTAGTCATGGGGAGTCTGGGGGGACATATGGACTAGGGGGTGTGGAAGACGTAGACTAAGGGATGTGGAACATATGGACTAGTCTATTCCACATCCCCTATAATCCCTGTCACGGGAACACAGTCTCCCATGATTGGATGGAATGTGTAGATGAGGATCAACTTGATAGACTGCTAGACTACAGACAGTAAACTTCCTGTCCGGGAACCTTGAACTGTCTAGCTACGTACCTACTGTAGGACTGGAATGAGGAACTGGTTAGTGCTAAGTCACTACTGTATAAGGACAAACAATGACAAGAATTCCAATGTACCTGTACATGTAGTGGTTATATATGGCAAATTTAACTTTCTATTCTATGTGTTTTTGGAATTTCCCCATTGGGGATTAGTAGGGGGATTCATATAGTTCTATCTATCTATCTATCTATCTATCTATCTATCTATCTATCTATCTATCTATCTATCTATCTATCTATCTAGTACTATCTATCTATCTATCTATCTATCTATCTATCTATCTATCTATCTATCTATCTATCTATCTATCTATTTATCTGTCTGTCTGTCTGTCTGTCTGTCTGTCTGTCTGTCTGTCTGTCTGTCTGTCTGTCTATCTATCTGTCTGTCTGTCTGTCTGTCTGTCTGTCTGTCTATCTATCTATCTATCTATCTATCTATACGGTAGCCTATACAGTTAGGGTTACAGGTTCATGCACCTTAAATGTCTGCCTGAACTGTGATGATATTTATGATGGATGCTGTAGACAATCTTAGATTGTTGTTGTTTTTGTTTATCTGATGTGCTTTCAGTGTGTGTATACGTTGTGTGCTGGACCGCAAATTGCCTCAAAGGACAGTTTTCTAAGTCTAAGTTGAATACATATGAGGAAGCTAGCTAGATAGCTATCCACCAGCAGAAACCAAACTCCGAGAGAACTATTAGTGATGTAGAAAGAGCAGAAGTCCCACTGATTGATGACGGGTTGGGAAACAGCCCTGTTCTACTAATGCATAGGAGGTGTGTTAGAGACAAGGGAAGAAGGGGTGTGCTCAACAATCTGGAAATGAGAGGGGAGACTAATATTTCTCTCTCTTTCCCTCCCCCTCCCTCTCTCTCAAACTTTGGGCTCTTTAAAAGCATCTGTCGGTGCTGTCTGTCGCTCCATTATTGCTCTGCCGTAGCTGGAGGGGATTCCACTGCACTCTGCCTCTCTCACTGCCAGGCAGCGGACCTCAGCTGAATCACTAGCCAGGGAGGAGGAAACAAGAAGATTAAGAACTGACCTCAGACGTGGTGACTCTGGACTATATTGCTAGCACTGGTGGACACCGTTTAACTATCAGGAAAATGCTGCTGTACCCAGACGTCGTGGCCCTGGTCTTCCTGCAGCTCGCCCTCGCCAGCCCGTGGACCCTGGCCTCCCGCTTGCCTCCGCCCAGGGGGTGTCCCTCCTGTAAGGGCTCCCAGGGAGGGAGGGCGGCCTCACACAGACACCAGGCTGCAGAGCCCAGCACCACTGCCCTGGCCTCGGGAGAGCCATGCGGGGTCTATACCCTGAGCTGTGCCCGAGGACTCCGCTGCACCCCCCCACCGGGGGACGCCAGCCCGCTACACGCCCTGCTCCAGGGGAAGGGGGTCTGTAGTGCTAGCAGGCTCAAGACAACGGAGAAGCCCAAGCCAGCAGGTAAGGCGTCTGAGACAGTGTGCGGGAAGACAATACTGAGATTGTAAGAATAACCCTAACCATGCGGCAGCATAACCCTAACCCTAACCCTGGGGGGTCAGACTTCACACCCGAGCTCAGGCGTGACACATAGATACGTAAATCCAAGTGAATGATACTGTAGATGTCGTCCATCAGCTGTGTTAATGCTGGGACCGTACAAACGGTGGTTCAAATCTGTGTTTGTAGTAACTACACTATGCTAAGATGTGCCTTGTTTCCCCCTAGCCACAGACTCAACACCAAGCGAAGATCTGGAGAAGGTAAAATACTCCAAACACTTCTTCATTAACACGGATTCTGTTGTATAATGCAGTTAGGAAACACTAACACATGCTTCTAGAGTAGTGCTTATCATAATAATCCAGAGTCTCTCTCTCCCCCCCTTATCTCTCAATCTCTCTCTCTCTCTCTCTCTCTCTCTCTCTCTCTCTCTCTCTCTCTAGGCTCCATGTCATAGGTTACTTGTCTCTATCCTTAAAGTCATTGAATCCCAAGTCTTTCCTTCCGACACTGACATTTATATGCCCAACTGTGACAAGCGTGGTTTCTACAGGAAGAAGCAGGTAGGTTGGTGTTTATCTATCAACATGCTTCTGGAAGCTTCTGGAAGTGTGTGTGTATTAGTTTATGGCTTCATGTCTGGTCACATGTATAAATCACTGCTCTACCACGTGTGTGTGTGTGTGTGTGTGTGTGTGTCTGTGTGTGTGTGTGTGTGTGTGTGTGTGTGTGTGTGTGTGTGTGCAGTGTCGGTCATCCAGGGGTATGCAGCGTGGCGACTGCTGGTGCGTGGATGAGAGTGGCGCCCCCACGCCATCCCGCCCCAACCAGGAGGACGCCCTGAGGTGTGACAGCGTATGACGCGCTGCTGACCGTCCTCATCAGGAGTGTCTGGTGAAGTTCAAGAGCAAGTGGACAACGAGGAAATGAGAGAGGAGATTTGACAAGTGCTGGACACTACTTGACCAATACAAGCCAGGAACCAAATGTTTCATTGTATACTACCTTCGAGCACACATTCTCTCTAAAAGGGTTCTATCTAATAATACCCTGAATACTGTATATAGGTGTTCTTGTGCCCTCTAGTGATGAAAATCCAAACAGTAGAACCCAAGAAAAGAGGCTGCACCTAGTTTTAGACAGAACAAGTTTGGATTTGTACTGTATGATATGCTTTGTTTTTTATTTCAGCAGCTGCATCATCTAAGTTCTTACAGTCATGATATTGGTTAATTTTTCTATCTTCTTCCAAAGTGTGTAGTACTGTATATAGTAGGAGATATGGTGGATCGCCCCATTTTTATTTCATTAGCCTTTATTTAACCAGGTTTAGACCCATTGAGATTCAAATCTCTTTTTCAAGAATTTAAATTGAATGTCAGAATTGTACACCTCTGTTGATGTATCCAATGACCCCCAACGGCTCTGAAACTATGCACTTAATAATCAGAACATGTCTACAAACGACTGGAAGACCTGCTGCGTTTCCACACAAATCATAGCACTCAGTATGTCATACAGTACTGTATGTTTTCATCTTACAAAGTATAGTATTTTGTACACATATAATGTAAACCTGATTTATTATTTAATTCACAAGTATGTATTTTTGATAATGATTTACTGTAAACATTTATTTAAGTGTTTTGTTTTTATTGTACTGGGCATGACAAAACATTTATGCCGCACTTGTTAGGCTACAGTACCTGCTGTATATTATCTTTCATTGCTATTCTATTTATGTTGCTCATTCTAAATACACAAGCAACTGTGAACTTGTTTTGCTTATCAGCTGAATGAATCAAAGCACATTGAAGGCTAAGTAACTACATTTCAAAAATACCTTTTGAAAATAGTCTGTATGGTGCAGTATGGTTTGCATGGTGTTTTATAAATGAGGAGGTCTCATGCTCTCATAACATGAGGACAATTCAGAGGCTTCAACAAAAAGCTATTTGTGACTCAAAATAACCTTTCTGTGGCAGAGCTAGTCTACAGTAGGTTAGGTTCCCTTAATCCACAAATCTTTCTCATATGATCAAGTACTGAGGGAATTAGAACAGGACTGGCCCTATTCCATGACAATATTTAAGCTCCTCTAGTTTAGAGTTGGTGCCGAAGCTTGAGTTTGAATGAGACAAACCGTAACTGAAAAGGAATATAAGACAGATCCAAACAGCACAAGGGACCGTGGTTTTCAAAAAGTGGGTGAATATGCATGTGACTTTACATTGACACACACACACGCACCCACACACACACACACACACACACTCACACTGGTACAAACAAAGACTGTCTTGTTCAATTCCCGCAAATTTGATTAAGCAATCTAGTTAAAATGCATGGGATGGATTTAGATCCACACCATGAGTCAAGAAATAGGAATGAAAGAGAGAGATGAATTGATGAGTACCAGTAACCATCATGTTTAGTATGTTCTCATTTTGTCACTAGATCTGTTTTAAAAATGAGGGCAGCTAGAGATATATCTTGACTGGTAATTATAATGCTTTTTAAATTCTTGCTTCGGGACTGCCATGTGGCTGAGTTTGTGGGAGGGGCCTGTATAGGCACACCTGGCCACCGGGGGTGTGACTCTGCCAGGTGATGCCAGATGTTTGACAGCGTGTCTGATGTGTTCTATCGGCTGGAATTTAGTTACTTGAGAGGGACTCTGTCTGAAGGCTACACAAGGTAACACGGTAAATAGATCAATCAAGTAATCAACGAGTAATTCTGTAATGCGCAGAACCTCAGGCGAGAGATAATTGACTGTAATACTGGAGTCTACTCATGTGAGTAACTTTTACCACCAAGCGTTTGCTTCCTTTTATTGATTGTTGCAACCATCTTCAATCGCAGAACGTCTATCTCTCCATCGTTCATAACAGAAGGGCTTCCCCGTTGTTCCTCAGGGTGGAATGGCTTCTCCGGGCGGCACGGCGAGCACCCTGGGTGTCCTGGCTCCTAAAACCAAGACAAAGAAGAAACATTTCGTCCAGCAGAAAGTGAAGGTGTTCCGAGCCAGTGACCCAGTTTTGAGCGTACTTATGTGGGGAGTCAGTCATTCGGTAGGTCTGGGGTGTGTGTGTGTGTGTGTGTGTGTGTGTGCGTGTGTGTGTGTGTGTGTGTGTGTGTGTGTGTGTGTGTGTGTGTGTGAAGCGTATGTGTGTGAAGCGTGTGTGTGTGTGTGTGTGTGTGTGTGCGTGTGTGAAGCGTATGTGTGTGAGTGTATGTGTGAGAGAGTGTGTGTGTGGGTGCATGTGTCTGTGTGTGTGTGTGTGTGTGTGTGTGTGTGTGTGTGTGTGTGTGTGTGTGTGTGAAGCATGTGTGTGTGAAGCGTATGTGTGTGAAGCGTGTGTGTGTGAAGCGTGTGTGTGAAGCGTATGTGTGTGAGAGAGTGTGTGTGTGTCTGTGTGTGTGCGTGTGAGAGAGTGTGTGTCTGATCATTCTGACAGTGTGTCCACTGTCTGCAGGTTAATGAGCTGAGCCAGGTGCCTGTCCCTGTCATGCTGCTCCCGGATGACTTCAAAGCCAACACCAAGATCAAAGTCAACAACCACCTCTTTAACAAGTACTGTCAGCTTATGGAAACTGTCAATTGATATATCGATTGAATTCATAGCTACTCTTTCAGTGAATCCTTCCAAGGAAGCTTTCTGTTTAAGACATTGAATATCAGCATACTCCTTTGCCTGTGTTTATTCCAAACGAACCAGTCACATCTGAGGCAACGTGTTATTGTAAAGATGTAAAAGAACATGTTTGTGGAATATTGTACCAATGTGCTGCAAAGCTTTGGAGGTTTCCAGATTGTGCAAAATGGATTAGAATAGTTAAGCATGTGTCATTTTAAAGTTCTCTCATAGGGAAATACAGTGATACTGTGGGCCAGAGTATTATGAGTATAGTAGAGTATACTGTAGTAGTATGAGATAGTAAAACCTCTGGATTCAGCTCAGACAAACACAGGGATGTGCAATGGATAAGTAGTCAGGCGAGTTAGACTCACGATGACATGTCCACTGAAAGGAATGTGAAACTGTTCCTTGTGTGTGTGTGTGTGTGTGTGTGTGTGTGTATGTGTGTGTGTGTGTGTGTGTGTGTGTGTGTGTGTGTGTGTGTGTGTGTGTGTGTGTAAGCCAAGCAGCGAGAGAGAGAGACAGACAGACAGAAAGTGACATAGGAAACCATGAGAGAATTCTGTCAAACCCCACAGATGTCTGCCCCATTATAAGGTCAAAAGATGCATAACTGCTACAGGTTGAAAACGTAATCTTTGTTTATTGTTATAGGTGTTATAGGTGTTGTGTTTGTGTGTTGCAGCCCAGACAGAGACAAAACATTTTTTTAAAAGGTGGGTAGCTGGGGAGGTAGAGCAGCCTGTGGAGTGCAAGGTTGCCGGTTCAATCCCAGCTTCTAGCATTGTGCCAAAGTAGCCTTGAGCAAGACACTGAACCCCAAACCTGCTCATATGTGGCACAGTGGCATAGTACCCAGTACTGTCACCTTACAGCAAGAAGGTCTCCGGGCCTTTCTGTGTGGAGTTTGCATGTTCTCCCCGTGTTCGCAAGGGTTTCCTCCCAAAGAACCCAATATGAAAAACATGCAGAAGAACAGATGTTCTTCAGTCCGGTCCCTGACCAGGACCTGGACTGAGCACTTGGACTTGTTCCCCGGGCGCCATGAACAATGGCTGCCCACTGCTCCTGGCCGCCCCTGGAGGAGGATGGCTTGGATGGGATAAATGCAGGGAACAATTTCCACCTGAAGTAAGCGTGTGTGTGTTGTGTGCTGTGTTTGCCGCTCACACGTGTAATAATAATAATCACCGCTACTGTGTGGCCACTAAAAAGGCCCCTCGAGGTCCTGGGATTTATTTGGTGGATTTCTCAAATCCTTTAATCTGGTCTGGAATTCATAACCTAGCTGAAGACTGCAGCTTCCGCTTGGTCTCACTCTAATTAGCAAACACAGCTGCTGCATTCACACTGAAGAATACAGTATTCTTAAAGGTGGCATGGCTTAATTGACAGCCATGATGCACTAGAGTATGGACAAAATGGGACACCTACATATTACACCTACAGGAGCTTGTCTGACATCCCATTCTAAATTCATAGGCATTAATATGGAGTTGGTTCCCCCTTTACAGCTATAACAGCTTCCACTCTTCTGGGAAGACTTTTTATGTTATATTTTGGAGTGTTTCTGAGGGAATCTTTGCCCATTCATCCAGAAGAGAATTTGTGAGGTCAGACACTGATGTATGGACGAGAGGGCCTTAGATCACCAAGTGAAATGCTAAGCGTCGGATGGAGTGGTGTAAAGCACTTTTGTCCATATAGTGTATTATGAATGTATAATGCAACGGTTTGCAGTTTGCAGTTTTGTGAACAAAACCATCCTGCGTGAGCGTGTTTTCATGATAATACTGTTGCTTGCGATGTCCCCGATGTTGGTCGTTAGGTTCAGTTGAACAGTAGGAGATGTGTTTTGAGTTCACCTTGTGTCCCTACTCTGCTGCCCTGTGCAGAACACAGCCAGCAGTGATTGGGAGCGTGGTGTCCCATTTCTGAACAATGAAGTGTGACATTAGGGGCAGCTGTGGCTCAGTGGTAGAGCGTGTCGTCCAATGATTGTAGGGATTGTTCGAATCCCGCCTCCTCCTGTCCACATGTCGAAGTGTCCTTGGGCGAGACACTGAACCCAAAATTGCTCCCAATGAGCAGGTTAGCACCTTGCATGGCAGCTACCGCCATTGGTGTGTGAATGTGTGTGTGAATGGGTGAATGAGAGGCCATTGTAAAGCGCTTTGGATAAAAGCGCTATATAAGTGCAATCCATTTACCATTTACCATTTACATTACTGCCTCAAGTAGGGAAAGGAGACAGAGACGCAGATCCAGGAGGGGACAACGGACAGAAAAGAGGACACATGCTCTCCATGTCTGTTGACCCCAGTAATACTGACACACAGAGAGCTGCCATGGTTTAGATGTGTTGTTATTTTGTTACTGTAATACTGTAATTGCGCTAGAACAACGTACGATCTCTGTCTCCTCCCACAGAGAGAATCTTCCGGGACATTTCAAGTTCAAAGAGTATTGTCCTCAGGTGTTCAGAAACCTCAGAGAGCGCTTCGGCATTGAGGATCAGGATTATCAGGTACATCATGAATAATACTGCTGCACATAGGTCAAGGTCAAGGTCAAGGTCAACTTTATTTATAAAGCACGTTTAAAATCAACCAAAGTTGCACCAAAGTGCTGTACAACATATAAAATAAACTAAAACAAAAAACAGAACATACAGGTTTAGGGTTACATACATACATACATACATACATACATACATACATACATACATACATACATACATACATACATACTGTACTGTACACCCTGACGCTTAGATGCTATTTGGAAGCTCTGTGGTTGTGTGAAGCCATCTTCTCTGCAGGTACCTACTGTACCTGTCCAGTGTTTCCTAGAAAAGCTTTCTGTGTGGATGTGGGCCCTTTAACATTTTCATGGACTTTGCATAACATTTGCTTGAGCATCAGGTGATGTAAATATATATATTGTCGTATTGTTTATGCACTAACGCTACCCCTACCCCTACCCCTCAATCACAGGTGTCTCTGGCTCGCAGTCCCCCAGTCAAGGATGTGGAGGGTCAGGGCGTGGGTCTGCTGTTGACGTCATACGACCGGACTCTGATCGTGAAGCAGATCTCCAGCGAGGAGGTGGAGGACATGCACAACATCCTCTCCGAATATCACCAGGTAAATGGTAAATGGACTGCCATTTAGCGCTTTTCATCAAGCGCTTTTCCACCTTAGTGGCACTCAAAGCGCTTTACAATGGCCTCTCATTCACCCATTCACACACACATTCACACACCAATGGCGGTAGCTGCCATGCAAGGTGCTTGCTCTCATTGCTGCTCATTGGGAGCAATTTGGGGTTAGGTGTCTTGCTCAAGGACACTTCGACATGTGGACAGTCGGAGCTGGGATTCGAACCACTGACCCTTCGATCACTGAACCACCCGCTCTACCAACTGAGCTACAGCCGCCCCTAGGTAGGGTTAGAGGTAGGGTTAGGGGTAGGGTTAGAGGTAGGGTTAGGGGTAAGGTTAGAGGTAGGGTTAGGGGTAGGGTTAGAGGTAGGGTTAGGGGTAGGGTTAGAGGTAGGGTTAGGGGTAAGGTTAGAGGTAGGGTTAGGGGTAGGGTTAGAGGTAGGGTTAGGGGTAGGGTTAGAGGTAGGGTTAGGGGTAAGGTTAGAGGTAGGGTTAGAGGTAGGGTTAGGGGTAAGGTTAGAGGTAGGGTTAGGGGTAAGGTTAGAGGTAGGGTAAGGGGTAGGGTTAGAGGTAGGGTTAGGGGTAGGGTTAGAGGTAGGGTTAGGGGTAAGGTTAGAGGTAGGGTTAGAGGTAGGGTTAGGGGTAGGGTTAGAGGTAGGGTTAGAGGTAGGGTTAGGGGTAGGGTTAGAGGTAGGGTTAGGGGTAGGGTTAGAGGTAGGGTTAGGGGTAGGGTTAGAGGTAGGGTTAGGGGTAAGGTTAGAGGTAGGGTTAGAGGTAGGGTTAGGGGTAGGGTTAGGGGTAGGGTTAGGGGTAGGGTCAGGGGTAGGGTTAGGGGCCCACCAGGACCAGCAGCATCGCACCTACTGTACAGTACACCATCCCATGTGGAAAAACGTTTTTGTAGTGAATATCTACTGTACGTTCCTATGTTCTGAATGTATGTAGTGAATATCTACTGTACGTTCCTATGTTATGAATGTAGTGAATATCTACTGTACGTTCCCATGTTCTCCAGCACATTGTGACGTGTCACGGCAACACGCTGCTGCCTCAGTTCCTGGGCATGTACCGGGTCACCGTGGAGAGCGAGGACACGTACCTCATCGTCATGAGGAACGTCTTCAGCCACAGGCTCCATGTGCACAGGAAGTATGACCTCAAGGTAGGGTGGAACCAAATAGTGATGTAACGGTATGAACATTTCACCTCACGATTACAGTGACCAAAATTATCACGGTTATTAGTATTATCGCGGTATTATAAAATGTGCTGAACATTTTTTTTTTAAACTACTGATACACACTGAAATCATTTCAATAAGTTTTATATTGAAAACCACAAATAAAATTAGCAGAACTATGCCCTTTTTGTTTGCATAAACATTAAAATAATGCATCTTGGAGACTGTTGCTAACAGAAATCAAACATGGTTTTAGTGAACATTTTATTGCGGTGTATCATTATACCAGTCATAGATAGAACCGCTAGAACCAAATTCTAGATCTGATCTGTTTAGCTTATTGCATACTGCCTGAGTCTCTGTGAAACCATAATTTGACATTGTCATGATTGTTTTTGATAATAATCTTTGGTACAGTAACACTTGACAATAGTTATGCTCAGGGAGAGTGGAACCAATGTGGTTACAGGGACTGTGGACAATGTACACATACAATATGATAAAGTAAGGTTGAGGTCAGCACACAGCTACTCCACAGGACTATTTATTAGGTAAAAGGTGACAACGGTTTGATGAAGACCCACACGGGTCGAAATGTTGTCACCTTTTACCTAATAAATAGTCCTGTGGAGCAGCTGTATGCTGACCTCAACCTTACTTTACCAGATGTCCTTTTGTCCTGCACCAGCGTGGTGGATGTGCTTGGCATACATTTTATTGTATTTCATTGACACATACAATATGAACCACTAGGGGGCACCTGAATGACATTGTGCTGTTCACAGTCTGCGACGCTGAATGGCTGCCTGGTTGGTTGAAACTGTGGAGTGAAAGTATGGAGTGTCTTATACAGCACGGCTGTTCTGTTTTCAGGGCTCCCTGGTGTCTCGTTCAGCTAGTTTCAAAGAGAAGGTAAGATCACAATCACAACTCATTTACCTTTTTTTTTTTTGCCTATCATCACTTATTTGCATTTCATTGATGAGCCTTAGTTTGTTCAGATTTGTGACGGTCTGTCCTGTCCTGTTCTGTCCTCTCCTGTCCTCTCCTGCTCTGTCCTCTCCTGTCCTCTCTGTCCTCTCCTGTCCTCTCTGTCCTCTCCTGTCCTCTCCTGCTCTGTCCTCTCCTGTCCTCTCTGTCCTCTCTGTCCTCTCTGTCCTCTCTGTCCTCTCCTGTCCTCTCTGTCCTCTCCTGTCCTCTCTGTCCTCTCCTGCTCTGTCCTCTCCTGTCCTCTCTGTCCTCTCTGTCCTCTCCTGTCCTCTCCTGCTCTGTCCTCTCCTGTCCTGCTGCCCTCTCCTGTCCTGCTGCCCTCTCCTGTCCTCTCTGTCCTCTCCTGTCCTCTCCTGCTCTGTCCCCTCTCTCCTCTCCTGTCCCCTCTCTCCTCTCCTGTCCTCTCCTGTCCTCTCCTGTCCTCTCCTCCCCTGTCCTCTCCTGTCCTCTCTGTCCTCTCTGTCCTGCTCTGTCCTCTCCTGTCCTCTCCTGTCCTCTCTGTCCTCTCCTGTCCTCTCCTGCTCTGTCCTCTCCTGTCCTCTCCTGTCCTCTCTGTCCTCTCTGTCCTCTCTGTCCTCTCTGTCCTCTCTGTCCTCTCTGTCCTGCTGTCCTCTCCTGCTCTGTCCTCTCTGTCCTCTCTGTCCTCTCTGTCCTCTCCTGTCCTCTCTGTCCTCTCTGTCCTCTCTGTCCTCTCTGTCCTCTCCTGTCCTCTCTGTCCTCTCTGTCCTCTCTGTCCTCTCCTGTCCTCTCTGTCCTCTCTGTCCTCTCTGTCCTCTCCTGTCCTCTCTGTCCTCTCCTGTCCTCTCTGTCCTCTCTGTCCTCTCCTGTCCTCTCTGTCCTCTCCTGTCCTCTCTGTCCTCTCCTGTCCTCTCTGTCCTCTCCTGTCCTCTCTGTCCTCTCTGTCCTCTCTGTCCTCTCCTGTCGTCTCTGTCCTCTCCTGTCCTCTCTGTCCTCTCCTGTCCTTTCTGTCCCCTCCTGTCCTCTCCTGCTCTGTCCTCTCCTGTCCTCTCCTGCTCTGTCCTCTCCTGTCCTCTCCTGTCCTCTCTGTCCTCTCTGTCCTCTCCTGTCCTCTCTGTCCTCTCTGTCCTCTCCTGTCCTCTCTGTCCCCTCTGTCCTCTCTGTCCTCTCTGTCCTCTCTGTCCTCTCCTGTCCTCTCTGTCCTCTCCTGCTCTGTCCTCTCCTGTCCTCTCCTGTCCTCTCTGTCCTCTCCTGCTCTGTCCTCTCCTGTCCTCTCTGTCCTCTCTGTCCCCTCCTGCTCTGTCCTCTCCTGTCCTCTCTGTCCTCTCTGTCCTCTCTGTCCTCTCCTGTCCTCTCTGTCCTCTCCTGCTCTGTCCTCTCCTGTCCTCTCCTGTCCTTTCTGTCCTCTCCTGTCCTCTCCTGTCCTGCTCTGTCCTCTCTGTCCCCTCTGTCCTCTCCTGTCCTCTCTGTCCTCTCCTGTCCTCTCTGTCCTCTCTGTCCTCTCTGTCCTCTCCTGTCCTCTCTGTCCTCTCTGTCCTCTCTGTCCTCTCCTGTCCTCTCTGTCCTCTCTGTCCTCTCCTGCTCTGTCCTCTCTGTCCTCTCTGTCCCCTCTGTCCTGCTCTCAGGTGAAAGAGCTGCCCACTTATAAAGACGTGGACTTCAGAAACAACATGCAGAAGGTCTACGTGAGCGAGGAGCAGAAACAAAAGACCATGGACAAGCTGAACAGAGACGTAGAGGTGTGTGTGTGTGTGTGTGTGTGTGTGTGTGTGTGTGTGTGTGTGCGTGTGCGTGCGTGTGTATCTTCAAGGTGCCTCCATGTGTCCTCCTCAGTTCCTAGCTCATCTAAGGATCATGGACTACAGCCTCCTGCTGGGGATCCATGACGCAGAGAGGCAGGAGGAGGCGCAGGGGGAGGAGACGGAGGAGTCGTCCTGCGAGGAGGAAGAGGAGGAGGAGGAGAACGGCCTGGCCCTCGCTGCTGCTGGCCCGGCCTCCTACGGGGCCTCGCCTGAGGGCATCGCGGGCTACTTGAACTCCTTCAAGCCTCTGGGTCCGGGAGAGTTTGACCCCTATGTGGACGTGTACGCCATCCAGGGTGCAGAAGGTGAGAACAGACTAGGAAGACAGAGGGTACTGACCTCTGACCTGAGGAGGAGAGCCAGAAAATATCCACTGTTGTGATGAACCTTTTTGGGCCTTTTTAGTTGAAACTGTGATTCGTAGAACATGCATGTAAATGGTAAATGTACTGCACTTATATAGCGCTTTTCCAACTTAGCGGCACTCAAAGCGCTTTACAATGGCCTCTCATTCACCCATTCACACACACATTCACACACCAATGGCGGTAGCTGCCATGCAAGGTGCTAACCTGCTCATTGGGACCAATTTGGGGTTAGGTGTCTTGCTCAAGGACACTTCAACATGTGGACAGTCGGAGCTGGGATTCGAACCGCTGACCCTTCGATCACTGAACGACCCGCTCTACCAACTGAGCTACAGTCACCCCATGCATGTGTAGTGTACAGCCCTGATTTCCATGCAAAGCACACAGCATTTTAAATGGGAGAACATAATGGAATATAGGACCTTATGCTATGTATAGTGTAGCCTCAGACGTACAGTATCATTACAGTAGTACAGTACAATACCACACTGATCAGACCAGACCCTCTGCCCAGTTACTGACCGCCCCCCCTCTCTCTCTCTCTCTCTCTCTCTCTCACACACACACACACGCACGCACACACACACACCCTAGGTGCACCTCACAGGGAGGTCTACTTCCTGGGGTTGATTAATGTGCTGACCCAGTACGACACCAAGAAGAAAGCTGCTCACGCTGCCAAGACTGTCAAACATGGGGTGAGTGACACACACACACACACACACACACACACAGACACACACACACACACAATCCAGGCCTGACTCTGGTCAGAATGTGCATTAGTCCTACCTGGATATAGAACATACTGTATCGGTTTACTCATTTAATTTAATTTCTTTACCAATTTCAGTTGGTAACATATGTTCTAGATATTCAAATGCTAGTATTGTTGTACATATGAGTTCTTGACCATTTGATTGGTGGGAAATATGTGTGTCTGTGTGTCTCCAGGCTGGCGCAGAAATCTCTACCGTTCACCCTGAGCAGTATGCCAAACGCTTCCGCGAGTTCATCAGCAAGATCTTCGCCTAGCGCTCCCCAGCAGTAGCCTTTCACAGAAACATCTTTATTACCACACACGCATCTGCATATCTGATTCTAATGTGTTGCTTAATGCCATTCAGAATTTTATGAATTAAATTGGAAATTCTTTGTACATACTGACTACAGACGGCAATATATTTAGTGATTTCTTCGTATGTTTCTAAAGAGCTATTTATTTGGTGGAATATATTGAGAGGATTGTTGAAACTTTGGGCCTGGTGGAGGAAGTGAGATGAAGCCATGCGGCCTATGGAGTCTGGATCGGTGGAGTTTCTCTATGAGTGGAAGTTTGACAACCGGACAAACTTTGACAACCTTTCAACCATGTGGTGGGAGACAGAGCGCAACGTCGTTGAGATCAGGAGGACAGCAGGACTGACATGAGGACTATTTTGTGAGGGAAAAAGATTTGTCTAGCATTTTAGAAAAAATGATGATTGATGTGTAGAGTGACAATCATGTTTTTACAGATCATTGCCTACAATATATTTTGTTTGATTTCATTAAATATTTCATAAAATTGTGAGTTAAATCCAGTGAAATGACAATCCCACCTCTTGTCTCAATTCCACTTCTTGTCTTCAAAAGGGGAAAGCAGAACCAGGTGGTCAGAATGTCCTATTGAATTATGGGAAATGACTACTAGACACTGTAGGGAAATACACCCTGTCGCTTTTTTTTTTTTTTTTTTTTCGTGTAACGTCAGAGGTCCAACTCGGTGTCGTGTAGCCATGCCAGCATCTCGGGTCCTAGGTCAAAGAGGCTGGCTCAACCCTGTCGCTGTTCCTAGAAATATGAATGTGGTGAATATGTCGGCAGTATTTCAATATAGCAGTCAGGCATTTGTGCCGCTAAAGCCTGTTCTTCCACAGGTTGCTTATCTATGATCTGAGGACCTACAGTATGTCTGTGTTTTTTGATCTACAGTACCTTCAGTATGTCTGCTTGTGTGTGTGTGTTGTGATCTACAGTACCTACATTATGTCTGCTTGTGTATGTGTGTTGTGATCTACAGTACCTTCAGTATGTCTGCTTGTATGTGTGTTGTGATCTACAGTACCTTCACTATGTCTGCTTGTGTATGTGTGTTATGATCTACAGTACCAACAGTATGTGTGCTTGTGTATGTGTGTTGTGATCTACAGTACCTTCAGTATGTCTGCTTGTGTGTGTGTGTTATGATCTACAGTACCAACAGTATGTCTGCTTGTGTATGTGTGTTGTGATCTACATTACCTTCAGTATGTCTGCTTGTGTGTGTGTTATGATCTACAGTACCTACAGTATGTCTGCTTGTGTATGTGTTGTGATCTACAGTACCTTCAGTATGTCTGCTTGTGTGTGTGTGTTGTGATCTACAGTACCTTCACTATGTCTGCTTGTGTATGTGTGTTGTGATCTACAGTACCTTCAGTATGTCTGCTTGTATGTGTGTTGTGATCTACACTACCTTCAGTATGTGTGCTTGTGTGTGTGTGTTGTGATCTACAGTACCTTCAGTATGTCTGCTTGTGTGTGTGTGTTGTGATCTACAGTACCTTCAGTATGTCTGCTTGTGTATGTGTGTTGTGATCTACAGTACCTTCAGTATGTGTGCTTGTGTGTGTGTGTTGTGATCTACAGTACCTTCAGTATGTCTGCTTGTGTGTGTGTGTTGTGATCTACAGTACCTTCAGTATGTCTGCTTGTGTATGTGTGTGTGTTTTAATGTACAGTACCTTCAGTATGTCTGCTTGTGTATGTGTGTTCTGATCTACAGTATCTTCAGTATGTCTGCTTGTGTATGTGTGTTGTGATCTACAGTACCTTCAGTATGTCTGCTTGTGTATGTGTGTTGTGATCTACAGTACCTTCAGTATGTCTGCTTGTGTATGTGTGTTGTGATCTACATTACCTTCAGTATGTCTGCTTGTGTGTGTGTGTTTTGAGCGTGCGTCTGTCTGTTTGTTTGTGAAAGGTTGTCAATGGAAATATAAGTATCCAGTGCGGCAGAGGTCAGTGAGACTTCCTCAGCGTAAGGGTTAGGGGTCAGGGATGCTTCCAGGAGTGTAGTGTTCTCCTGAGCACACAGCAGGCGACCAGGGGTCAGAGGTTAATCTCTGTCCTCACCCTGCCCCTCGTAAATCTGCTGACACGTGTTCCTGTTCCTCTGGGGAAGATAAAGCGAACAGGCTAGCATTAGAACAATGGACATTGCTGAGTGGACACAGAGGTAGGAGAGGGTTGGAAAAGGTGAAGTGCACTTTTCCGAGAGTTTGAAACAAATCCAAGATAAATGTTCTCAGATACATACTTTTGTATGGCATAGGAAATGCCTTCCTCTCAAATCATCTCAGCTGCCAATGCTTGTGTGTGTTTTGTAAGTTGATCTAGAGGATAGACGTCTCATCAGAAGAGCTATCTACAGGGCACAGGTTGTCTCAGCGGTTAAAAGCATTTTCAAAAACTGAGGCCGGACTATTTTCCAAGTATCTATACATTTCCTCTTTTACGATCTGTTCATCCTCAGCTCCCCCCGCCTCCTCCCCCGAAGAGGATATCCTCTTCCCTCCTTTCTGGTTTGTGCTGATTCAGTGTGTGTGTGTGTGTGTGAGTGTGTGTGTGGGTGTGTGTTTGTGTGTGCGCGTGTGTCTACAGGGACTATTCACATACATAAAGAGGCAGAGCAGAGAAAACCACCCAAAGACAGAGTTCTTGATCATTGTAAGTCTGTACGTAGCTCCCTAGTTCAACAGGGACAGTGTTGTGTATTCGTTCTACTGATCTCATCCTGTCTACAGACCTCTGCTGCCAAAGGTAAGTCTGCACCCCTCGAACCCTAACCCTCTCCCTCCATCAGCTTGTTCGATCATAATTGACATTCTCAGATGGACACTTCTAGAATGACAGCAGTTGAAAAACTGAAATTAATTGTCTGTGCACTAATAGGCTATATCATTCTAGGTTTACAATGGAGAGGAATTGTAGCTAGGAAGAGTTGACGTTACTGTGCGTATGTACAGTAACACATTTATGTTACTGTAAAATAGAGAAATAAAATCTTAGCTGTAACAGTCAGTTCAATTCAGTCAGCTTAATAAAATCAGTGTGTGTGTGTGTGTCAGATCAACTCATATCAGGTCACTGTCATGTCCATGGAAAAGAAAGAAGACTGTCTAATGTGTAGAACTTCACAAGGATATAGCTCAGCTGTCTAATGTGTAGAACATCACTGCCACATGGATATAACTCACAGTGTGTGGGCAGCACGGTGGCTCAGTGGTTAGCACTGTCGCCTCACAGCAAGAAGGTCCTGGGTTCGAATCCCGGTCGTTCCAGGTCCTTTCTGTGTGGAGTTTGCATGTTCTCCCCGTGCCTGCGTGGGTTCCCTCCGGGTACTCCGGCTTCCCCCACCATCATAAAGACATGCAACGTATGAATGTTGGTGGTGGTCGGAGGGGCCGTAGGCGCTGATTGGCAGCCACGCTTCTGTCAGTCTGCCCCAGGGCAGCTGTGGCTACAGATGTAGCTTACCACCACCACCAGTATGACTGTGTCTGAATGAATACTGGACTCTGTAAAGCGCTCTGGGTATCATGAAGGGCGCTATATAAATCCAACTTGATTGATTGATTGATGGATATAACTCGACTATCCACGGATGGGATTCACTCATAACTGGTAGCTTGTCTTGTTTCCTACAGTAGTCTCCTGTAATGGTAATATACTGTTGGTGTGCTGTCTCCCACAGGCCATGGAGAACTTCTCCCTCCTTCATAACCACTCTTTCTTTTATCATGACAACGACACGGCCTGGTTCCTCTACGGTTGCCACCTGGACCTGGACACCTCATCGCGCCGCATCGCTCTGTTCCTGCTCTACCTGGCCTTCTTCATGTCGGGCCTGGCCCTCAACTCTGTGGTTTTGTGGGTCAACTGGCGCCGGAGAAAGACGCGCAACGGCGTGCTGTTCTGCGTACTCAACTTGGCCATCTCTGACCTGATGATGATGATGGTGGTGCCTTTCTTCATGCTGGGGGTAGGCAGTGAACTTGTACTTATCTCCATCTTACATGTTCTAATCTAATATTCTTCTAAGCAAGTTCTTTGATTCCCTGGTTTGAGTGGTTTTCTGTGCAGTAAGTTACTGAGGAAACTAACTAAGTAAGTTACTGGAAACTAATAGAATTAAGCAATAAACTACGAGAGGCCGTGTGTTATAGTGATTTTATAACAGCTAGGGGGCGTTGTTAGGCACGACACGAAGCGGAGTAAAACCCCCCTAGCTGTTATAAAATCACTATAACACACAGCCTCGAGTGGTTTATTGCTTTTATACAACCGTTACTACATCTATTAGTGTAAAATAAACACACAGCAATGTAAAATATTAAGATTTATTCAAAACGAAGCATCATTCCCTCAATTCCGCCGAGCAAAATAGTTCCCCTAACAAAAGGGTTGCCAAGCAACAACAACAACTACAATGCATTGGATCAAACGGGAGGCGCATTAATACTGAAAATGGAATGATATGCGGTCCCAGGTGTGTGTTACAAAGTGTTTTAACACGGCTTCCAGCCAATCAGAATCAAGAACCAGAACTAACCGTTGTATAAGTGTATTTTAGTCACTGAGGTGTCAAACATGTAATAGAAGTTGTATCTGCTTCTGTTCATTGAAGTGTATCTTGTGTGTTTTTCCTCAGGCTATAATGGACCATGTGTGGTTGTGGGGCCACTTCATGTGTAAATTCACCAACCTGTTTTTCGTGACTGCTTTCTACAGCAGCTCTCTCTTCCTGGCTTACATGACGGTGGAGCGCTACCTGGCCGTGGTGCGTGCGGGGCCGCGCCCCTGGGGCCCCACAGAGAGGCGCAGGAGAGCTCTGCTGTGCGCGGCTCTGTGGATCCTGTCAGCTGCCATGGCCGTTATGGAGAGCTCCCACGTGCGCCTGCTGGAGTGGGATGAACCAGGGTGCTACTACTACCCGGAGCACAATTTCCTCAACTGGTTCATCTCCCTCACGTTATCGTCTTTGATCATTCAATTCCTGGGGCCGGGGGCCATCATTGTGACCTTTAACCTGCTGACCCTACGAGCAGTGCGAGCGTTCCCCCAGAGTCTACCCCGGAGGGATCTCTGGATGGTCCATGTTTACTCTCTGGTGTTCGTGCTGAGCTGGCTGCCGTACCACATAGACACCATGCTCATGCTGGTGGACGACCTGGACCCCCGGCTGCTGTCCTGTAAGGAGGTGGAGTACATCTACTTCGCCTACGCCGTCGTCCAATGCCTGTCGCTCTTCCACTGCGTGGCCAATCCCATCCTCTACAACTTTCTCAGCAGGGGTTTCCGAGGCAACCTTATGGCAGCGGTGGCCCAGCACCTGCCTAGAGAGGCCGTGACGAGGGGCGGGGCTGAGAACCACGCTAATAGCGATGGAGGACGCACTAAGAAAGCACAAGAGATGAGTGACACCAATACTAGCCAATCAGGTGTGGAGTCTTAGAGACAGTGAATCACTTTTGAGGAGGAAGATAAGGTCCAGCTCCAACGTCGCCCCTAAACCCTCAAGCCCTGAACCCTCACAGACTTCTTGACGTCACCTGGTAAAGTGTTTGAGTGCGAGAGGCTGCAAGGGGTCTAAATGGAATAAAAAAGGGATTGGAAAACACTTGCAACATCACGTTACATTGATGCCAAAACATATTTCTTAATATTGTGTGTTTTGGACTTTTTATTTTACATTTCAATTTTGCATAACGTTTTTCTTGTAGGCCTACATGTAAATTAATTTTGGGTCAAATCCCTTTTACATTATCACAACCCTTTGTGTTACCCTCAAAACTTTTCTGTTCAACTTGTTGAAATCATTTCACACACACACATTCACGCAAGAATGACAACCCTGATTTTTGCACCTCAAAACTATTTTCATATTCATGCTGTAATTCTCAATTCCAAGAACACTGCACTGAGATGGATGATTGTCATGCAGCTTTTAGCTGAGGAATCATATGATTTATCGCAGCAGTAATCTATATAATTTAGAACCATAGCCTACTGTACATATTTTCAAACAAATCAAATTATACAAACCCATAGGGTTGATAACTTAAAAATACTGAAACCAAAATAATTATTGTGCTACTTGTGCAGATAAGCAAGTCCAGCTGAAAACATATTTTGTTTTGTAACGTGAAGGTCTGGTTGATCCGTGCTTGTTTATTGGCTGTTCTTCAGGTAACCCCGTGTTGCACGTCACAACGATATAAACTGTGGGTAATTCCCTTAGGCGAAGAGTGCAGAAGTGCAGACCTACGGTAAGGGGGCATCAAGGGCTTAAAATGATTGCCAGAGAGCCCTCATGTACTCGACAATTTGACAATGGGCCAGCCCTCGCACACTTAGCGGGAACGCGCCTCAAAGTCCCTAAAAGGTGGACATTGGGACTGGGCCTAAAACTCAACCAAACTGTGTCAGAATGTCGGGTTTGATGTCTCCCCAAAGAATGTACATAAAGGACTGGCCTTGAGGTCACTTCCTCTTCCGCTGCTATGCACTTCCTGTTTTTTTTTGGTTTCCTTGTTGCC
This sequence comes from Borostomias antarcticus, assembly GCF_949987555.1. Lineage (NCBI taxonomy): Eukaryota > Metazoa > Chordata > Actinopteri > Stomiiformes > Stomiidae > Borostomias > Borostomias antarcticus. Next base: position 1,682,582 of record NC_140240.1, on the reverse strand, counting down.
ATCGTTGAAGGCTCCACAGTTCCAGGGAAGTTCCAGGAAAGGGATATTTCCCATGTCCTGTCCTTTAAAGTAGAGTATCTATCTAAAACGACTGAGCATGTTCAACAGGGAACATAGCAGCAAACCTACTATACACACACAATACTTTATTTTTGTGTCCTGTTCCTGTTCAATAGAAGCGAGAGTTTCCCAAAGATTTAAGACATCAGCTTTAGATGTACATAGCGCAAGTGATTGTTATGATTGTAATACTGCTGTAACATTCTTGCTACAACTACAATAACTTTTACTTTGAAATTCATTAAAAGTGTTTTGTTAACTGTGACATTTGTTAACGGTGACATCTCTCTACATCTCGTCACATGGCCACAGAACCTGCCCACAAGAGCATTCAGTCACGACACGAACCAGGATCAACATTTCTGTCCTTCTATTGAATCTACATGAATGGTCATGCTCCCTGGATCACTCAATACACACACACACACACACACACACACACAAAAAAATATATATTATGAAATTTTTATTCTGTTGCTTTTTGTTGTATGATGTTTTCCCTTTCCTTCCACTTTGAGTGGATAAAAGTTTTACATTAAAATATGAAAAAAAAAATCTATAAATCAAGCACACAGGTGAAGGTTAGGGTTGAACATCACAGGTCGGACAGTAACTGTATTGATAGCTGACGCTCTATGAATCATTTACATAAAAATAAAAACACAAAAGAGAAGCTTACATTACTTACACACATATAGCCATCAGATATATTCATTTCCAGGTATAAAAGACTATCATATTACGAAGGTTTATATTTTATGACCAAGATTCAAGCAACATACAGAGTAGTCCTCATGATACTGATATGGTCATCAGCAAACATTCTCATCACAAGGCCAATGGTCTACATTTCATACAACGTTTTCCTCACCAATAATGCACTCGTCCTTCCCTGTCTAAAAAAAAGGCTCCATCTATCTATCTATCTATCTATATATCTATCTACCTACCTATCTATCTGTCTATATAATCTGTCTGTCTGTGGGAATAATAGTAGTTTTGGTTGAAAGCCCCTTGTTTTGGAGGCGTGGCAGTGCACCAAAACAGTCACCAAAACAGTCACCAAAACAGCAGAAACACTCCGTCTTGTGAATGTGAGAAAAGAACTAAAGCAGGTTCTGGATAATAAATGTGGAGTGTTCAGGAATTCAGAATGCAACATTTGCAATACATTCACTTAAAAACAAAGGCATTTCATATATTCATACTTAAAAACCAAGGCATTTCATATATTCATACTTAAAACGGCATGTCTGGCAGTAACACTGTTGCTCTCGGACAAAGAGCTGCCACTCCAGAGGGTACATTCTCTTCCAGGCTTTATACACACCAGAACCAGAACCAGAACCAGAACCAGAAACCAGAAACCAGAACCAGAACCAGAAACACCTCCATCATCGATACACAAACACACGTCACAAATCTCAGTCTTCGATGTCAAAATGATGCGAGGGAAATCACCAAACCCATCACAGCTCTAAACCTCTGAACAGCTAGAGTAACAGAGTAACCCCTTTGAGTATAATAAACCTCTGAACAGCTAGAGTAACAGAGTAACCCCCTTTGAGTATAATAAACGAGAACCTACCATACAAACGTCAGAGCATACAACAACGATCTTGGACATGAAACACTTCTCAATATTTATATGACAATTATTAGCCTGGCATCACCATCCTGATCAAGTGAGCTCGGAGAGAAACAGGACGTGAGGTCATGTGGTCAGGATGGCTACGCCAGGCTAGACAATTATAGGAATAATAGTAATTTTATAATATATGTCTTTCTATACAGTTATTTTTTTACTCATTCTTAAAATACAAATCCTATCGTATTGGACGGTATTTTTTTTTTCAGTTGCGCCTCAGTATAGCATTGTTCCGGAGGATTAGGGTTAGTAGGACGGGGTGAGGGTGAGAGTAGGGTGAGGGTTAGCAGAACAGTGATTCGGTTTAGAGAGTGGTGTTGATTTTGAATCCACTGGTCTGCTTCTGTTTGAATCAGTTCAAAGTCATTCCGAAGAAAGAGTCCGATTCAGATTCAGGAGAACGAGTCAGCAGACACACTCTCACAGTCGTCCTACACTACTAGAGAAGACAGATTCGTACTAAGGAAGCGTTCTCAGTTTAGTTTAAACTGGCATCGTCTGTCAACAATGGTGGAAATCTTGACATGGTCTGCTACCATAGGACTCCAAGCACATAAGAGACGGGATGAGAAAGACAGAACATCAGTCTCGCATGAATAATCAGGTCTGTACTTCTAGTTTCTATGCCCTGTGGATGAGACGACCTGTAGCCACATGCTCCAGTTCTCCACATATAAGCATACAAGATAACATCTGTCCCCAACTCAAGGTCCTTTCTCCTCTGTCTGTTTGGTCTGTCTGACCGTCCCTCAGTCTGTGAAGCCCGGGACAGGACAGGACAGGACAGGGTCAGTCTGTGAAGGACAGGACAGGACAGGACAGGGCTCAGTCTGTGAACCCAGGACAGGACAGGACAGGACAAGGCTCAGTCTGTGAACCCAGGACAGGACAGGGCTCAGTCTGTGAACCCAGAATAGGACAGGACAGGACAGGGCTCAGTCTGTGAAGGACAGGACAGGACAGGACAGGACAGGGCTCAGTCTGTGAACCCAGGATAGGACAGGACAGGACAGGGCTCAGTCTGTGAAGGACAGGACAGGACAGGACAGGACAGGGCTCAGTCTGTGAACCCAGGATAGGACAGGACAGGACAGGGCTCAGTCTGTGAACCCAGGACAGGACAGGGCTCAGTCTATGAAGGACAGGACAGGACAGGGCTCAGTCTGTGAAGACCAGGACAGGTCAGGGCTCAGTCTGTGAAGGACAGGGTCAGTCTGTGAAGGACAGGGTCAGTCTGTGAAGGACAGGACAGGGTCAGTCTGTGAAGGACAGGGTCAGTCTGTGAAGGACAGGACAGGACAGGGTCAGTCTGTGAAGGACAGGGTCAGTCTGTGAAGGACAGGACTGGACAGGGCTTAGGAGAGCCTGTTGTTTTGGCAGTTCAAAGTTCTGGTAGACAGAGTGAGAGTCTGCTTCAATGCAGTAAGTGAATCCACTGTAGCCCACTGAGTAGCTCTACCCCCCCCCCCCCACACACACACACACACACTCACTCACTCACTCACTCACTCACTCACTCACTCACTCTCACACAAACACACACTCACTCACTCACACACTCACTCACTCACTCACTCACTCACTCACTCACTCACTCACTCACTCACTCACTCTCACACAAACACACACTCACTCACTCACTCACTCACTCACTCACAAACACACACTCACTCACGCACGCACGCTGGCTCACTCACTCACTCTCACACAAACACACACTCACTCACACACGCTCGTTCACTCACTGACTCACTCACTCTCTC